>NC_056737.1:181063647-181363647 GCF_019279795.1 Protopterus annectens | reverse complement strand
ATACAATGGTACCTCAAGAACCTTTGGTGTCAGCACACACAAGATTTAGACTTGATACTTCCTCTGATTCCCTGTCTGCAGACAGAGTTTCTTTGGTGGGCGACAGCCTGTTCACAGAACTCAACCACCTCTTGCAAGCATGACTCTCACCACAGATGCCTCGGACTTCGCTTGGGGAGCACATCTAAATGACAGATGCATACAGGGGACTTGGAGCTACCAACAAATTCACCTGCACATAAATCTGAAGGAATTGATAGTCCAGCAGGCCTTGCTGGCTTTCAAGCATCTTCTCTCTCCTGGAACTCTTCTAGTCAGGACAGACAACACCAAAGTCATGTGGTACATCAACAAGCAGGGAGGGACTTACTCTTATCCCCTGTGCAGACAAAGTATGATTCTATGGTCCATAGCAGCTTCCATGGGCCTTTATCTGATAGCTCAGTTTCTTCCAGGAAGGCTCAACACCTTGGCCAGATCAGTTGAGCAGGCAGGTCCTGGATCCGCACGAGTGGCAACTGAACAAGACCATCTTTTAATGCATCATTCAGCGTTGGGGTACTCCCCAGCTGGATCTCTTCTCATTTCCGAACAATCATCTTCTTCCAACCTTTTGCACCAGGGAACATCACAACAAAGCCTGGAGAGTGGATGCTCTGTCCTTCCCCTGGACACAACTTTCAATTTATGCCTTCCCTCCTCTGCCTCTTCTTCCCAGAGTGCTGTTGAAGATAAGGGATGAAAAATCAAGGGCCATTATCATAGCTCCAGACTGGCCCAGACAGCATTGGTATCCTCTGCTTCGCAGTCTCGCCCAGTCTCAGCCTTGGCATCTTCCCTTGATACCAGGTCTCTTGGTTCAGGAAGAGGGAAAATTTCTACATCCTCATCTTCAGACTCTGCATTTGGCAGCCTGGCTCATAGTATAAACCTATCTCACCAGGTGGTTGAGGTTCTTCGTGATGCCAGGAGGCCGAGCACTAGGAAATGTTATGCAGACAAATGTAAAAGATTCTGTATTTGGATGCAAACTAAAGGGGAAGACTCTTCTCAACCATGTCTTCCCCTTATTCTTGATTACCTGGCAGGCTTGCTTAATGGTGGACTTTCCTTTCCAGCAGTTAAGATTCATGCCTCAGCGATTTCTGCTTATTGTTCCTTTGAACAACCCATCTTCTCACATCCTTTGATGAAGCAGTTCCTCAGGGGAGTTAGCAATTTAAAACCTCCCAGAAGGGCACCTACGCCTGCTTGGGATCTTAATTTTGTGCTTGAGAAACTTACTCTGCCTCCTTTTGAACCAGCTGCCTCTGCTGATTTAAAGTTTCTTTCCTGGAAAACTGCCCTTCTCTTGGCCATTACTTCAGCTAGTAGAGTTTCTGAGCTGCAGGCCTTAATGGCAGTAGAGCCTTTTATCATCTTCCATGCGGATACGGTTTCCCTTCGAACCAATCTTTCCTTTATGCCTAAGGTGGTTTCTAGCTTGACTCTTAACCAATCTGTCCACTTGCCTACCTTCTTTCCTAAACCTCAGAATAGAGGAGAAAGACTTCTGCACTCCCTTGGTTTACATAGACAGCTTTGATTTTACCTGGACAGGAGTAAAACCTTTCGGAGGTCTGACCAATTGTTGGTCAGTTTTGCATCTGGAGCTCAGGGCAAAGCTATTTCTAAACAGACAATTTCTAAATGGATTGCCCATTGTATTCACTTTTGTTACTTGCAGCATGGCAAGGTTCCTCCACAGAGTATCAGGACCCATTCTACTAGAGCAACTTCCACCTCAACAACTTTTTTGAGAGGTGTACCTACTAAGGACATCCTGGAAGCAGCTACTTGTACTTCTGTTCACACTTTCAAAAAGCATTACAATTTACCTTTTTTTTTCTAAATCCAGGGCTGGTTTTGCCACTGCAGTGTTGCAGGGCATCCTTACCAACCCTTAAATAGCGGTTTTCCTCCACCCTTTTTTCTTTGGACTTTGAGAATTAACCCATTTTGTAAGGACTGCAACAGTGAAACATGATGAACATAGTACAGTTGTGTACACTTACCATAAATGTAGATGTTAGAGTGTATTCACTGTTGCAGTCCTGGTTTCCCTCCCCCTCCAGCCCCCTTTTTTTCTAAGGCACAGACTACCTGTTTATTTTGTGGATGGTATGTTTCCAGGGATTTTCTTTTCCTGGTCTAGCCTTCTTTGGGGGCTCCTGACAGTTATGGCAAGAAAAACTGAGGAAATGGCGTTGACTGCCTTCCTTTATACCTGACATCCTGTTGTCAGGTTTACGGCCGAAGGCAGCCGATGTCATATACCAAGGCTTTGGTATTCTGGTCGACTGTGGGCTTCCGGGAGCCAGATAACCCATTTTGTAAAGACTGCAACAGTGAATTCACTCGAACATCTACATTTATGGGAAGTGTACACAACTGTACTTTCTCCAGACCTGCAACAACATGGAAATTACCGTAAATTATGACAAATCACAACCGACTCCAACACAAACTTTAGAGTTCATAGGAGCGGTGCTAAATACCGGTACTTACATGACCTCCCTTCCCTTTCAGAGACTGAAAAAGATCAAGCCCCAAGTGAAAAAGATTGTCAGAAACAGGAGAGTAGCCACACGACTAGTCTTGCAGGCCTTAGGTTCGATGGCATCTGCCATTGCTTTAGTTCCACTAGCAAGATTTCACATGAGAATTCTTCAGTGTCTTTTAGCATCTCAGTGGTCCATTCTGTATCAGCCAATGTCAGATCAGATTTTGATTACCAGTATTTGCAAGAAAGACCTAGCTTGGTGGATTCAGTCAGATGAAATTCTCTTGGGCTGTCCCTTTGTTCCATCTCAACCCCAAGCCATAGTGACCACAAATGCCTCTCAGATGGGGTTGGGGGCATTGTCTGGGTAAGACTGTCCAAGGCACTTGGTCCCCCATAGAGGCCAACTTGCACATCAGTGTTCTGGAGCTGAAGGCACTGCTTTTAGTGTTGCAAGCCTTTCAAACTGTTCTTCCCTCAGGAATGATTGCAGTTCAAATGGAAAATATGTTGGTAGTTTGGTGCATCAACAAACAGGGAGGAACCAAGTTATATTCCCGTTTTAGAGAAGCTCTCAGAGTCTGGCAGTGGGCTATCTGTTCTAACTGCTTTCTGATAGCAGTGCACATTTCTGGGAGTTCCAGTGTGAAAGTGGATAAGTTGAGCAGATGCATTCTCCTGCCTCGCAAGTGGTCTCTCAATCCCAAAGTGGCGAGGAAAATTTTTCATTACTGGGGCCAGCCTTGCTGCAGTCTGTTTGTATTGCTCCTGAACAAGTGCAGCAGCTATTTTGCTCTGATCGCCCCTCCAGGGGAGTCCCTGAGAAATGCTGTCCTGCACGGTTGGCCCATCAGACTTCTGTATGCCTTTCTCCTGTTTCCTTTAATTTCTTAATTCCTAAATAAAGTGATCAGGTTGAAGAGCAAAGTAATCCTCATTGCTTCCTTCTGGCTTAGACAGATTTGGTTCTCCTTTCTTTGGCCTTATCTAATTCAATGACCGTGGACTCTGGATCCAGATCTCCTATCCCATCCAGAGGGATTTAGTTCACCCAAACCTTCAGATCCTCAAGCTCACAGCTTGGCTTCTCCAATTCCATTAATTGCATGGCGTATTTTTCAATCCTTCCCAGTTCATAAGATTCTTTTGGCCTCACACGAATTCTCCACTAGAGAACTCTACAAAAGTGAATGGAAGAGATTTTCAGTAACATTGATCCTTTCTCTGCTCGTATCGAAAAAATCTTAGAATTTTTGGCTTTGCTCTTTGAAGAAGGAACCTATTCCTCTACTATTAGGGTTCAGCTAGATGTTATTTCAAATTTTCATAATGGGTTCAAAAAATATTCATTAATTTTGCATAAACTTTGCAAAGCATTCTTAAAAGGGATTTTGTTGTTATAACCTTTGTATAAAGATCCATTTGTACCTTGGGATCTTGCCTTAGTGTTACAAAAGATAGTACATTCCTTCTTTGAGCCTGCTGCCAACTGTGACCTAAAATTTTTATCTTGGAAAACTGTTTTTCTGGTAGTGATTACTTCTGCCAGAAGAATTTCAGAAATTCAGGCCTTCTCTTGCAAACCACCATCACAAAGACAAGAGTTTCCTTGGTGATGAACCTTTTATTTCTGCCAAAGGTGGTGTCAGAAAGAAATATCAATCAGGCAATTAATTTACAAGTCTTTTTTCCCAGTTCCTCAAACAAAGGTGAATACTTTTTGCATGCATTAGATGTCCACAGACAATTGCGATTCTGTCTCAATAGAATGAAAGACATTAGAAAATCTGACCAACGGTTTGTTTCCTTTTCAAATGCCAGAATGAGTAAGCCAGTATCCAAGGTTACCTATCTATGTGGCTGAAGGCTTGTATATCCTTCATATACAACAGGAGGAAAGTTGAATTGCCTGGGCTTCTCAGGGCACATTCTACTAGAGCTATAGCTACTTCAGTAGTTTTTCATTCTAAGGCTTTCATGGATGATATTTGTGCACCTGCTGCAACATGGGCTTCTCCACATACCTTTATTACTCATTATGAATTGGATTTGATCTCTAAGGGAAGAACATCCTTTGGTTCTGTGGTGCTCAGAAGTATCCTTCCATGATCCTCCCAAGATAGAAAGTAGCCAGAGACTCTGCCCCATATGTCAAGGAATAAATGAAGATTGACAACATCAGATAAAGAAGTTATGTACTTACCATAATATTCCATCTGTGTTGTTGATCTTCATTTATCCTTAACTCCCCACCCTCCATCCCCCCTCCATTCAGACCTCCGTGTGGAATTTAAATTTGGTCCTAGTTGTATGTTTTTTCATATATAATACCAGATGTGGTCTTCATGAAAGTGCTACTAGGATTATTTTTATGTCAGGTTTATTTGCAAACTTGATCTGAGTTAATTTGGAGAGGAGCATCTTGGGTAGGTCTTGAGCTCGAGAGTTTTTCATTCTTGCCGGCTATAGTAACGGGCGAATCAGTTCTGATGCTTGGAACTGAACCCATGTGGCAAGGATAAATGAAGATCGACAACACAGATGGAACGATGTTAAGTTGTCATTCTCGCCTTCATTCTTGCTGGATGGGTTCTTTGCCGATCCTCAGCTCCAACTCGGCCTATACTATAGCTCGAGAGATATTTTTTACCGGCTCGAGGCAGCCCTATATCCCAGAATACCATGCGCTAAATCCCCAGATCTCATTTGCCGCTTCGCTGCGAGGTTGCCTTTTTTTGCCAGCTCAGGTCAGTAAAAGAAATTTTAGCAATTTCTTCTAAACTTGAGGTTAGTTTTGTCAGATTAGTTCCCATTGATATAGTTTTACCTAAATTACCTATTAGTAATTTTTTCGTTAAGCCCTACCCACCCCTTCTGTTAAATTTCTAATCGGGCCTACAGGCTTTAGTTTTTGTTTACTCTCTCCCATTATTGTGTGTGTGAGCTGTTGTTTTAGTCACCCCCTTAACTCCCCCTTGGTGTGAAAGTCGAGTGAGTGGGTGTGCTGACTGTGTTACTGTCTTAGGGTAACTATGTGTAAGGAAGCTAAGGTCTCGGGATTCAAGAAGTGTGACTCGTGCTGTCAGAAAATGTCTCTGACAGACAGTCACACTTCTTGCGTCTACTGCTTGGGACCTTTGCACCTGCAGGACTCTTGTTCCGTCTGGCATGGATTTAGTTCAAGAGTCCTGCAGGAGCATCGTAATAAACATATTTTGAGGGGCTTATTGAAGCCCGATGACGCCCCGTCCAAGTCTGGCTCGGGGAAGTCGTCTAAGCCCGCCAAGCCTTCGGCTCCAGCTTCTGAGTCGAGGGCTGGCGAAACTGAGATTGCTCCGACATCGGCTCCAGTCGGAGCCGATGTGAGCAAGATCGTACCCGCTCCGAAACCTGTATCGGAGCCGACATCAGCGCGCAAGCGCTCTAGATCCCCTTCATTAGAGTCCGTCCGATCGGCTCCAAGATCACCCCTTCTATCGGAGCGGAGTCATAGGACTCATTCCTCCAGGTCATCTAGGCTTTCTGACCACAATATTGAGAGGGTGGTCAGTAGACTCATAAAATCTCAGGCACTGTCCCAAATACTCCAAAGCCCATCTCACCAGACTGTGGCTCCCTCGGTGCCACCTTCGATTCCTCCTCCGACTCTCCAGTTGAGTTCGGAGCCGGAGTTTGTCGGAAATGTAACCTTGCCTACGTTGGAGCCGATGCCTCCACCTTCGCTCTGGCGTCGTTGGCTCCGACTTCTTCATTGGTACCGTCCGTGGAGAAGTTTGGGCGCCGAGACTCCATTGTTGGCTCCGAGGGGGCGAGTGGCATCGGACCCTTGTCCGACCCCGCTCTCTCTCTCGGAGCATCGGCTCTGGTTAGTTCGGCCCCGACATCATTCTCAAAGCCAAAGCCTTCTCTGTTGGTGCCGGGGGCGGTTCTGGTGTCTTCGGAGCCGGGACTGTCTTCGGTGCCTGATAGGGGGGCTTTCGAGGTGATGAGGAGCGTGCTGGATCCAGTGTCCGCTCCAAGGTTGGGTTCTTCAGCTCCTCCCATCAAAGTGCCTGTTACGGTCTCTGGCCATCCTCTTGCTACTGATAGCAGAGATCCATCGCATAGGGTACCCACTTTGGGTGTCTCATCCTCCTCCGAGGCCTCTCCTGAAGCTTCAGGAGAGCCATCTAGGAAAAGAAAGTGCAAGAGGAAGCACGTAGACTCCCCTGAGTCTGTAACCTCGGACACCGACTTGGATGAGTCGGAGGGCTCCCCCAGATCCCCCTCTGAAGATGTCTCCTTTTCAGACATACTAGAGTTCCTGAAACAGAGGGGGAATTGGTCCACACTCAAACCCTCCGAGGACGAGTCGGTTTATCTTGATGCCTTTGGATCTCGCCCTTCCACCTCTTGGGTGTCCCCCCGTTTCGATCCACTGATGGAAGTGGTGGCCAGAAAGGTGTGGGCAGCTCCTGACTCCATGGAACCTACCCCTAGGAGGCCTTCAAAATTTATTTCTGCTCCAGTGGACAAGACATTTCTCACCAAAGGTGTCTCGGTAGATGCTGTGGTGGTAGCAGCTGCCACTAAGAAGGAATTCGCTGATCCTTCTGTACGTGTTCATCCTCCTAACAAAGAGTCCAGGACCATGGACAGGTACTGTAAGCGGACATTTGCTTCAGCGACCTTTGCTATGCAATAGCTGAACTATTTATGTCATTTCACCCGCCTTCAGAGAGATTTGCTCAAAGAACTGGGTGAAACTGTACAGGATCCTTCTGCTGCGGGGTATCAGGACAAGATTAACTCCCAGCTGGCTACCCTGAATTCCATTGCCAATTCCTCCATGTGGCTTATCTCTTATGCAGCCGATGGAGTGAGTAGGGCCGCAGGCACAGGTGTTGCGTTGAGACGTCATGCCTGGATGTGACTCTGTGATTTTGCTGATCCCTTCAAGGCGTCCTTCACCAACACCCCCTTTGATGGTTCAGAATTCTTTGGACCTCAGGTGAAGAATACCCTCACCAGGTGCAAGCAAGATGGTAAGACTCTCTCTGCCATGGGAGTCCACTTTTCCACACCATCTAGACCATACCCCAAAGGTCAGAAGGGTGGAAAGATGTGGTTCCGTAAACCACAGGGAGTCCCGCCCGCACGTGGTGAAATTCCCCCTAGAGGCAGGGGGGGAACAACAATAGACGCCGCCCCAAGGGCAGAGGGGGTCCACAGAACCAGGGTTCCAAGGAGTCCTTCCCTGACCAACCCTTTCAGCATCCCTGAGAAGCTGCCCAACTGTCCACCTTCGGAGGCAGTCAGGGGAAGATTATCTCTGTACCCGGAAGCCTGGCAATCCCTCTCTCAAGACAAATGGGTACAGTTGATTATATCCGAGGGTTACAAAATCCCCTTCATTTCCCCTCCAAACCAATTGCCAAGACCCCTCCCAGACGTACCACCCGGACAAAGGGGTCAGGCACAGCTGGAAATAGAAAAGCTGTTAAAAAAGAGTCATCCAGGCAGTCCCAGCAGACCAACTAGGATCCAGAATCTACTCCAGGTTCTTTTTGGTACCAAAAAAGACAGGAGACTGGAGAACCATTTTGGATCTCAGCAGACTGAACAAATCTGTGCAGAAAACAAAATTTCGGATGGTAACGCTGCAGTCCATTCTGCCCTTCTTGGGCAGAGACAACTGGATGTGCTCGTTGGACCTACAGGACGAGTACTATCACATAAAGATACACAGGCGCTCCAGGAGGTTTGTCCGCTTTCGGCTGGGAGCCAGTCATTACCAATTCAGAGCCCTGCCCTTTGGTCTCACCACAGCCCCCCGGGTGTTCACCAAATATTTGGCAGTGGTCACGGCTCACCTGAGACAAAAAGGATTCCAGGTGTTTCCATGTTTAGACGACTGGCTCATTACCGCTACCACCAAGCAGCATCTTATCATAACCAGGGATTACACCATTCACATTTGCAACAGGTTAGGTATTTCCATAAATTTTGCAAAATCCTTCTTGTCACCTTGTCAATGTATAAACTTCATAGGCGCCGTGTTAAACACCACAGAAATGTCTGCAACTCTTAACACCTCAAAGAGTGATAGATATACGGCAGAATGTCCACCTTCTGATTCAGTCCAACAAAGTTCAAGTCAAGTTAGTACTGAAAACATTGGGCCTCATGGCAGCGGCAATTCCCCTTCTTCCCTTAGCCCACTTCCATATGTGAATTCTTCAGTGGATGCTTGCTTTTCTCTCAGTGGTCCTACCAACAACTTCCTATGACTCACAACATATTGATAACCCCGACTTGCAAGAAACACCTCGCCTGGTGGATAGTTTCCCCTCAACTTCTTCAGGGCAGACCCTTTGTTATTCCCCCTCCAGTTGCCACGGTGACAACAGATGCCTCCCTGATCAGGTGGGGGGGGCATTATCAGGGCAGGACTGTCCAGGGCACGTGGCAACAATTAGAATGCCACCTGCACATAAATGTCCTAGAGATGAGAGCAGTGCTTTTATCGTTGCACACCCTTCAGGACTCTCTTCCCACGGGCACTATAGCAGTTCAAACGGACAATATGTCTGCAGTGTGGTACATAAACAAGCAGGGCGGAACAAAGTCCTACCCCCTATGTCGAGAAGCACTCAGACTTTGGCAGAGGGCGATCTCCTCTCAATGGTTTCTAATAGCAACGCACATCCCCGGGAGATCCAACGTCATAGCGGACAGATTGAGCAGAACAATTCTCATGCCAAACGAGTGGTCTCTAAATCAAGCGGTAGTAGAGAGAATTTTCCAGAAGTGGGGCCAGCCTTGCTGCAACCTTTTTGCAACACCTCAAAACAGCAAGTGCCTCGACTTTTTCACTCTCTTTCCCCTACCAGGCCACCCCCCAGAGACGCTCTAGTCCATGATTGGCCTCGGGGTCTTCTATACGCTTTTCCCCCTTTTCCGTTGATCCCAAAGTTAATTCAGAAAGCAACCGCATTGAGATCCAAAATGATCCTCATTGCTCCTTACTGGCCTCGGCAAGTATGGTTTCCGTTCCTGCACCGATACCTTCTGGAACAGCCCTGGCATCTGGAACCATTTCCAGATCTTTTGACCCATCTGACGGGCAAGCTGCACCAGTCTCTTCAGTCCCTCAACCTCACAGCTTGGTTGCTCCACTTCCAACCATAGCCAGGCTTCCCCTTATTTCTCTTCCTGTCCGTGACATTATTCTTGCCTCCCATAAGTCTAATACCAGGAAGACTTATGCGAGCAAATGGAAGCGTTTTTCCTTCTGGGCACAAGCTAGGTCCTTAGACCCTTTTAATGCTCCAATTCACAAAGTTCTTGATTTTCTGGCAGAGCTTTTTCATGCAGGTTCATCAGCAGCCACTGTCAGTTCAACTAGCGGCCATTGCCAATTTCCATGTAGGACTTTCGGAAACCAGTATTATGTCCCATAAACTCTGTAAAGCTTTCCTCAAGGGCATTTTCTTACTCAGACCTCCCATTAAGGATCCTCCTCCACAATGGGACCTGAATTTAGTGTTATCTTCACTAATTCTTCCTCCCTTTGAGCCTGCAGCTTCTTGTTCTCTCAAGCTCCTCTCTTGGAAGACTCTGTTTCTAGTGGCTATAACTTCTGCCGGCAGAGTGTCGGAGCTTCAAGCCTTGTCTACCCGTTCCCCTTATTTGGTCTTTCATAAAGACAGAGTAGCTCTCAGAACAAACCCTTCCTTTCTACCTAAAGTTTCTTCTGAATCAAATCTGAATCACACTATTCACTTGCTGGTTTTCTTCCCAAATTATTCAAACCGGGCTGAACAGAAACTACATTCCTTGGATGTTCATCGCCAATTGCGGTATTATCTAGATAGAACAAAACAATTCTGGAAGTCAGAACAACTCTTCCTTTCTTATGCTGATGGGAGGAAAGGACTTCCAGTTTCAAAGGTAACCCTTTCCAGATGATTAGCTTCTATCATTACCTTTGTCTACGAGTTGAGACATAAACAACTTCCTTCAAAACCTAAGGCTCATTCAACCAGGGCGCTATCGACTTCAACAGCCTTTCAAGCAAGGTTACCTTTAGATGCCATTTGTGCAGCAGCTACTTGGGCTTCTCAACATACCTTTATTACCCATTACAAACTGGATATAGCCTCCAGAAATAGAGCTGACTTTGGTTCCTCTGTACTCGGGAGTCTGTTCTGTTGAGCCACCCAGGACCAAGGTGCTAGGGACGCTGTCCCATCCAGCAAGAATGAAGGCGAGAATGACAACTTAACATTAAGAAGTTATGTACCTACCATAACGTTCCATGTTAGTTGTCTTCTCGCCTTCTTTCTTGCTTCCCTCCCTCCTGTCCCCTAGCCTAGACAGACTTGAAGGTTCTGAGATCCTTTCTATTTCATGATGTTGCCCCTTTTTCCAAGGTTCCCATATCATGACTACTAGTGCCAGGGAGACTGTATATATATATATATATATATATATATATATATATATATATATATATATACAAAACATTCTATGCTATGCCAAACAAGATCTGGGGAGTTAGCGCATGGTAGTCTGGGATATAGGGCTGCCTCGAGCCGGTAAAAAATAGCTCTCGAGCTATAGTATAGGCCGAGTTGGAGCCGAAGATCGGCTCCGAACCCATCCAGCAAGAAAGAAGGCGAAAAGAAGACAACTAACATGGAACATTATGGTAGGTACATAACTTCTTATTATGGCAAGTACATAACTTCCTTATATGCTCTGCTAATTATTCCTTTTTTTAACAGCAGCTTCTGTTCTAGATTTAACTAAAAACTATACCAGTGCTGGTCTTTCGTTTAGAACTACCTACTTCTTTCTCATTGCATATACTCTGATATCAGTCCTTGATAGGGGAAGGCGATCTCTAACCTGTAGTCCAAATAAATTATTGGCATCTACCCATTCTGTTACCTTTCTATCTCTAGTTATTTGCTCTGAATACCTTGGTTCTTTTGCCAGTTTTCTCCAATAATTTCCAGCCTCCTCTTACCTATTGTCTGTATCTCTAATTGCAGTTATCCCTATTAGCAGAATCTGTTTTCTCCATTCCCGTGGTGGCTTAATTCTTAGAATACTTTCTGCTACTTTATGAATATAATATTCTGTATGATTATTGAGCTGATGTTGTCAATTTTCATTCTATCCTATGTGTATATATGTGTATAAATATATATATATATATATATAAATATTTTTTTTTTCAATTTTTGTATTCTTTTTCATGTACTACCGTACACATTACATACTATTGTTGTTAGTATCTCCTTTTCTCTCCTACAATAGTTGTAGTTCTTAATGCCATTGTTGGTGGTCTTTTTTCTGTTCTTCCTCTACAAAAGTAGTTATTGATAACATTGTTGATAGCCTTTTCCTTACTTTTCTTGTACTTCTGTATTTAAAAAAAAAAACAAACAAAAAACCTTTCCTGTTTGATTTTGCTGTCAGTCAGAATAACTTGTCTCCTTTTCTTAAAATGGCAGATAAGCTGGCTGGCTTTAAAAAGTGCGTAAAGTGTGAGCATAAAATACCTGTTTCTAATGCCCACACTTTATGCGTTTATTGTTTGGGCCTTCTCCACTTACAAGAGAGTATGAAATTGTACTTATGGTTAGCAGAATGCAACAGATTCCTTGGATTGCACAGATGAGTACAGCAGAGCAGTGGCTGGTTGCCTGACTCTGTGGAGCTGTGTTAAAACAATGAGCAATTTTATACTGTATTTTGCACTTTTAAACTGCATTTTTTCTATATTGCTGACTTTTTTAAAATCTGTTCTTGCTGATTTGTTGCACCTTTAGTCTGTTGTAGCATAGACCAAATTCAGACCTGCTGAATCTGGTTCTGTTTGTTAAATTGAGCACTAAACCAGGCTATTTTTTGTTGGAGAGGGCCCCCCATGCATCCTTGTGGTACGAGACTGCAGTTAGGACTCATCTGGTTGAAGGTTGCTGGCACAAGGCTCAGTTTTGAGCTTTTTTATTGATTAAATTGTTTAATTCAGCGTACTCACTGTTGCTACATAAGTCCCGCATTTCAGCGGGTTTGTGATTGTTTTAACACAGCTCCACAGAGTTAGGCGATTAGCCACTGCTCTGCTGTTTACATGTAGCACACCATCACGCACTACGTAGGGGGTAACCATTGGCAGTTATAGATGCAAAACCTTCAGTAAATAAATTTTCCCATAGTAGCTACCCATGATCCAGCTGAGAAGTCCTTAAATTGTGCTTAGCTGTTCAGAGATCACCTCACCTACTCTTTTGCCCCTTAAGCTATCCCTAAACCAACAAATCTAAAGTAGTCTGATACCATTTAGAGAGCCCCTGCTAGTATAGATCATTTGTAGAGCATCCCATTAGTATAGACCTTGCTTAGAGCACCCAGTTATACCACACCCCTCCATTTTCTCTCCCCACTGTGAAAACAGGATTTAACCTAGCATTATGGATGGTCAGTTGCCCTCCATTTCTGCTACCAGCCTGATTGACATGGGTATCTTGAGATAGTGTACCAACCGCCTCATGTACACTGACAACCGTTTACTCCTAAATCACCCAAATACAATTTGTGACAGATGCATTTACACTAAGAATGTGGAATCCTTGCTATCCCATGGTCAGAACAGTAACACTGAACAAGTTGTCAGCTCACATACTACACCTCCTTCGCAAACCATGCACTCAACACATAAACCATCATATGGGGAGGTACTCAGCAGAAACCTACCCAAACACCAGAGATCTTCCAAACACAAACGTGCTACACCTAATATAGCACCTACATCACTTAATACACATAAAAACACAAGCATCAGTGTCACTCGTCTCTCTCTAACATAGAACAGGTGGGGACAGTTCATTTAGATGCTTTATTACTTAGTAACATATCAGGATGGATAACAGCATCATAAAATATAAATGAACTGATTAATAGACAGACCTTACAGACATACATGCTTACATCTTAACAGCTTACCACAGAATGGCAGTCAGGCTCGCATGTGCTCAGTATGTATACACTTGTGCAAGCACTTAACTTCTTAAAGGTACATGCACACACATTGCTCTACATCCTCCCTCTTAAAAAGATTGCCCTTATCAGAAAATAACATTGGAGTTAGACATGCATTACTACAGACATTAGAAACAAACACAATGTTTATGTCCAAGTTGCCGTGTATCTATAACGTGGTCTGGAGATGCGACTGGATCCGGTAACATAACAATCTGGACTAGTTTTAGCAACAGGGACAGTTTTTGGTGAACAACTCATATCAGGAACTTCTGAATTCATCACAGGAGCAGAAATATTCTCTGGAACTTCCACTGGAACTGGAACACTAGATAACTCACTCTGAGATATATGCTGCTGTACAGGCTCGGACACCAGCATCAAATGTTTCCGATTCCGCCTAAACTGTACTCGTGATTCCAGAATGCATGATCTCTGTTCTGAGCAAATATTCTTCACAACTCCAGTCTGATCATAACCTTTGGATATTTGCATCCTTACCACTTCTTCTCGTAATGGATTGAGCAGTTACTTCTGGCTTAAATGCTTCATCAACAAATTGGTTTTAACTGACCTGTTGTTCTTGACACATGGAACCAACAATTGACTATTGACTGGTAATGTGATTCTGGTTTGTCTGAACAGAAGTCTCAGGGCAGGTGAACCAAGATGTTTATCTCAAGGAATATTTCTGAAATTCAAGAGATTCAGGAAAACATCACTGTTATCTCATTTTGACTTTTCCAGTAACTGTTTTGTACTTTAAGCTGCACGTTCTGCCAAATCTTTTGACTATGGATACTCTGGGCTACTTGTGATATGAGTAAAGTCCCATTCTTCGGCAAATCTTTTATATTGTTGGCTTGTAAACTGTGTGCCATTGTCAGAAATAACTTTGTGCATGGACTACAAAATGACGCTTCATCTTAGTGATGACAGTTTTGGATGCTAGATTAGGAAGCAGATCAATCTTGAACCAATTTAAATAAGAGTCTACTAACACCAAATAATGTTGACCATTCCATTCGAAAATGTCAGTAGCTACTGTCGACAAAGGTAGTTCAGGAATCTGGTGTAGCTGAAGTGGTTCTTTCTGTTGACGTGACTTAGTACTGTTACTCACAGAACAAGATAACACTCTCTCAATATCTTGTGACATACAAGGCCAAAGTACTAGACCTCTCACCCTTCTTTTGGTAGAATCTGCTCCTGGGTAACCACAATGCTAGATAGTAATTTACTCTTGTTGCAAATTTGGAACAATTATTTTTGCAACTTTCATAATGATACCATTGTTAGACAAAAATCTCATCTTTGTATGGAAAATAAGGTTACACTTCTTGAAGTAAACTAGACTGCTTCGACAGCCATCCTTGTTGGATAAAGTGGTTGAGCCTTTGTAAAACTGGATCTGTGGCTGTGTGATCTCTCAGCTCATCAAGATGAGTGAAAGAAAAATTTCTCACTTACACGATTTCAAAATCAAGGTTCTCATTCTCATGTTGTTCAGTGGTGTTTCTGGGTGATGTGGACAATGTATCACCAAGGTAAACAAGTTTGCCTTTCTTGTAGACAAGAGTGAAATGATACTTGTGCAATCTCAACTTCATACATTGCAGTCTGGTTGGAGCTGTATGCATAAGCTTTCACAAAGTAGTGACGAGAGGTTGGTAGTCTGTTTCGGTCTGGATAGGTCTACCACAAACATAATCATGGAACTTTGAACATGCAGACACAATTGGTAAAAGATCTTTCTCAATCTGAGCATAATGCATTTCAGTTGGAGTAAGAGTTCTCGATATATAGGCAACAAATTGACCCTGTTGTAGAATGACTGCATCTAGACCAAATCTCGAAGCATCACATGAGAGAGTGACTGGCTTGTGAACATCGTAGTATCTGAGAGATGGTGGACTGGCAATTCTCTGTTTCAGGACATCAAACTCTTTGGTGCTGTTCTGACCAAGACCAGGATACATCTGTGTGTCAGCTCTCTGAGTGGTGCTAAAAGTTGGCTAAAGTCTGGAATGAACTTGCCTATATAGTTAACCATGCCAAGAAAACCTTGCAGGGCTTGAAAATTGTCTGGAGCTGGCATTTTTAGAATGGCTGTTTGCTTAAAAGGGTCTGGTCAAAGTCTTGAACTGGTAAGTAAATGACCAACATAAGTAACTTCTTGTAGCCTTAATTTGCATTTCTGTGGATTGAGCTTAAGTTTCACTTGATGTGCTCTTTCCAGAACTTTTCCGAGGTTTCTGTCATGCTCAGCTCCACCATTACCTTCTACTAGAATGCCATCTACTATAATAGCACAAGGATACCCAGAAAAAAATTTGTTTCATTGCATGTTCAAAGACTTTGCTTGCAGAATTTATCCCAAATGGTATTCTCAAAAATCTGTACCTTCCAAATGGAGTACTGAAAGTAGTTGGCAATGAGGATTTCTTGTAAAGAAGCAAAATTTGCCAAAATGAACTCTCTGCATCTAAGACAGAAAAAAACAGTGGCGTTTGGCATCAGAGCTGCAACTTCTTCGATGATGCACATTGGGTGATGAGGTCTTTTTAGTGCTTCGTTCAAATCTCATGGATCAATACATATTCTGATGTCATCTGAGCTTTTCTTATGAGCCATCACCATGGATGATGCCCACTCGGTTCATTCATCTACTGGACAAATCACACCTTGTCGCACCATTTTGTATAGCTTGGATTTAACTCTGTCCTGCATAGCTATTGAAAATTTCCGGGCTGGTCTGATAACTGGACTAACATCTGGTTCTAACTTCGTGGAGTATACAACTGGAAGCTTGCCTAGTTTGTCCTCAAAAAGATCAGCATAGGTAGAAAAAATATGTTGGGTGAAATTAGAGTAGTGGTCTTTCAGGCTAACATGATGGACTTCCTTATTAAATGAAAGCAGTCCCATTTTCAAACAGTCTCTGATCTCTAATAATGATTGAATGTGCCTCTTGACCACATAAAAATAACAAGTCGTAACTTCTCCCATCAGAGTAACATGATAGCACTACTGAGCCTTCATCTTGAATTTCTTCACCACCACAAGTAACAAGCTTCGCACACTTTGCTAAGTCAAGCCTTTTACCGTTACACACTCTAGCAAATGTTTCTGCTGACATAACATTGCACTTGGAACCTGTGTCAATTTGAGCTCTGTGGGTTTTCCAGTTATCCGAACAGTACAAAATACTTCATTCTTTGCCCATAAATCCACTGCATTGACTGTTTCATTAAGCACTGACACACCATGAACATAAAAAGTATGTGATGTAGGGTCACTGCTTTCTAATTGATCAACTCTTATCTTGAAATGTTCCCTTTTAATAAAAAAATGTGTGCCTTTTGATTTACAAAGCCCCTTGAAATGATTCCACTTATTGCATTTGTGGCATTGCTGACCAAAAGCTAAATATTTTTCCTTTTTAGGTTCATGATTTCTGCCACAATTACAATTGGCAAAGAAAGTAGGTTGGTGCCCATGCTTTGAGTTTCCGGTCTCACTGTTGTGCTTCACTGTGACTGTGCAAACTCTGGAACCTGCTTGAAAACTTTGGGGTTTAGCAGTGAGTGCTGCAGGGGGTACAGTTGCTGTCATGTGCTTGGGCCTGTTTCTTTTGCTGCATATGATTAACATGAGCTCTAGACATTACTGGAAGCATGCATCTCTCATTTGTAAACATATTTGTATGCTTTTCTGTGAGCTCGTATATCTGACAAATCTCAATGGCCTTATTCAAAGTTAAGTCACTGTCACAAAGCAAAATCTCTCACAGCATCATCTTTAGTACCGCACCCATGTCTGTCTTTTATCAACTCATCCCTTAAATCACCAGATCTGCACGTTTTAGCCTTATTTCTGAAATCAATTATATATGCTGCAAAAGTTTCACCAGGTTTTTGATCCCTTGTATAAAATAAGTGCCCTTCAGTTGTAACATTTGTCTGGGGGATACACATTTCTCTAAATTTACATTGTAAGCACTTAGGGTCCTCCCTTGACTCACCCGGTACAACAGTATGATGGATTTATCCCTCGCCTGCAAAGATAGCAGGGACATACAAAAATTTGCACTTCTGACCCAGCTAAATTAAGTAGAATACATGCCTTTGTACGGTCATCTTTATCAAAAAATGCAGCCTGTATGAAAATGGCATACTCTTGCTCAAACACTCTCCAGTTCTCTGCATTGTTATTATCAAGCACAAGTGCACTGGATTTTTGAAATCCGTCTGCCATGCCACCAAAGTATGCACAGACACACTGACAATATGGCCCTTGTAATTATGTATGAACAAGCTGTGCTGTGAGAGCTCGTAATAATATTCAAATGCACAATAAACTCTGAAATACTGTACTTTGTGAAATATGCTCTGAAATGGCTGTATGTTGTGAAATAACTTTACTGTAATACTGCACAAACTTGAGCACTTCATGCACTTCTTATAACTCTGATATCTTTAATTAATACGAAAAGCACGTGCTTAGCGAAAATACTGCCGTTTCCTCTTATTTTATTCGTTTTATGCAATTCGGACTTTATTTCAAACATTTTCCATATCAATTTGAATATTTTTATCAATATCAAACATTTCAGTTTATTTAAATATCCTTTAGAACGTTTTGTATGCTTTGTGTAATAATTTGCGAATAAGAAATAGTTTGAGCAAGTTTTAACATCTGAAATTCGTTTCTGACCTGTTTTGCCAATTATACATGCAGTAGGGTTGATTCACTCCTGTATATTCCTCTAGTCTTAACTGAGTGCCTCCTGGTCTCGAACTGAAGAATCTGAATCCCATTCATTCTGGCACCATGTCTTTTAGACATGCCACTTATGACACCATGTCACTCTCTCTCTCTCTAACATAGATGACGAACAGGCTGGGTAGTTCGTTTAGATGCTTTATTACATAGAAACACATCACGATGGGTAGCAGCATCATAAAATATAAGCAAACTGATTAATAGACAGACCTTACAGACGTACATGCTTACATCTCAACAGCTTACTACAAAACGGCAGTCAGGCTCACAAGTGCTCAGTATTTATACACTTGTGCAAGCCCTTGTATAGCTTCTTAAAGGTACATACACACACATTGATCTACAGTCAGTGTCTCACCAAATAGGTCCCTAAGGCAAAGCACATCCAAACCAAATTTTTTAGTCATAGTTGAGTCCATTGTGAGACACACAGATGCCCCACTCACCAGGCCGGACAAGGAGAAGGTTACGCTCAGCTGTCTATTGGGTGCCAGGATCCATCAGATCACACATGCACTCGTCTCTCAACAGCAAGTACTGTTATGACTCCTTCACAGTTCATGTTGATATGAATGACTTGAGATACATTTCACTGGAGTATATGAAGAGAGACACGATTGAGTTCTCTGAGTATTTGTCCCAGGCAGGTATGTCCATAGCCTTGACCAGCATTCTACCCTCACCTAGGATGATACCACAATATAAACAAAAAATTATTGACTTCAGCAACTGGCTTAGTTTCTGGTGTCATTCTAAGGGGATCCTTTTCATGTCACCCTGGGATGACATGGTTGATAGACCATGCTGCTTTGCCAGATATGGTCTTCTCCTGTCACCTCTAGGCTTTTGGTTACTGGCTAAGGCACTTGCCTCCCCATAATGCATTTTTTAGGCAAGGACTCAAGAACAAAATTTCCAACATGAAAATATCACTCACAAATATTAAAGGTTATGCTGCTAAACACTAGGAGTTTAAATCATAAACTGCACTCTCTGGAAGCACTCTCCTCTCCCTGGAGGATGTTCATGTCTGTGCAGTCAGAGAAACTTGGTTCATGGCTGCAGAGAGTACCCTTACCTTGCAAGGCTACAATGCCTTCCACACTTACAGACTGCAAAATGAGCATGTGAGAACCAAAGGAAGAAGAGTATCTATCAAAGGTAAATACACCTCTAGACTGGTTAGACAGGAAAACTCCATGGAGTTACTCCACGTTCAACTAACTTCAAGTCGTTGTTAGCTATGGGCCCCTTTCAATGAACTATGATGCCCAGGCTGCTTTTTTGGATCTACTTGAGTCAGTCAAATTACAACCAAACACTCTAGTCATGGGTGATTTTAACTATTCCTCCATTGATTGGGAAACTTATACGAGTACCAACATGCTTGCACAAAGGTTCCTGGACTTTAACATTAATGCCCTGAAACAAATAGTATGCAACCCCACAAGGGGCCGAAATATTCTCGACCTGGTCCTTACCAACTTGGGTGACCATTGCACCAGCACAGGTATAGGGCCTTCACTGGTTATATCTGATCACAGTTCAGTCATATTTGAAGTAGCTATAACACCTGAAACCCTCATAGGTGAAATCAGGCTAAAATATTTCACCAAAACTAATTATACTCCTAAGGGGTGGCATAAATAATTTCTAAGCTTCTGTTCCCGCAGATGGCATTGACAACTGTACTAAGTATACATAACTGCCCTGTACAATCACTTATACAAATGTATTGACACTGCTGTACCTGATAGGATCAAAACAAGATCTTCAAGAAAAAACAAGCCTCCTTGGTGGACATCTAGCATTAATAAGTTATACAACAAGAGGAAGAAGTTGCCGTCTAAGAATAAAAAAGAGAGGTCCCAGCACTGGAAGAACACCCTTCCCTGCTTGAATAAACAAGTAAGACAACTTGTAGCAACTTAAAAAAAAATTTAGCAACCATTGCTAAGGACAACTGTAAGGCATTCTTCAGCTATATCTGTAACCTAAAAGGTAAGACCCATACGTGCACTGAACTAGTTGTGGATAGCATCACACACACACTGATCCTGCAAACATAGCTAACCTATTAGCTGAGAGGTTTGCTGAAAATTTCACCCCCCCATCCCCTCCAGACATTACACAAAGCATTCCCTCTACATCTCCCCCACTTTGCATCTGAAAAGGGCAAGTTAAACATGGTAGATCTCTTCAAAAACATCACTAGAGCCATAGACAAAGGCAAATCTGTGCATACAGCCTACCTTGACTTAGTGAAGGTCTTTGACACAATCCCACATTTGGACATCATTGATAAACTTTCCCAATTGAATAGCAACCCTTATGACATCAGGTGAGTTGCTAACTGGCTCACTGACAGACCACATTCAGTCAGAGTTAGGGACTTTACGTCTGCCAGCAGACCTGTCACCATTGGGGTTCCAAGGGGCTCAGTGCTGGTCCCCCAGTTGTTTGGAATATACTCCTCAGACATTCAGGCCAAAACAGAGGGGCTGTAGCTGACTAAGTTTGCTGATGATTGCAAATTAGGTGCAGTCATTGAATTCCATAAACAATGTCAATATACTTCAGTCGGGACTTACACCAACCAATGATTGGTGCCAAAGCCATCTACTTAGACTCATTGTTAAAAATGCATTATCATCCCCTTCAGTGAAAACAATATCCATGCAGACTGTCATATAAATAATAATATCCTAAGCAACAACTTAGTAGTGAGAGACTTGGGAACACAAGCTGACTGTAGACTTTGACCACCGTGTGTCTGCTGTGGTAAGAAAAGTATTCTTATGTTGCACACCTCATTAGCAGAGGCATTGTCTCAAGAGGTCATAACTCCCCTCTACTCGACACTCATCAGGCCAATAATTGAGTACAGTGCTCCCTTTGGTATGTACCTTAGCAGGCACCTGCAGCAACTTGAGAGACCACAGAGATTTAAAACCAACAAAATTCATGGTCTTGAGCACTTGTCATACATTGACAGACTGAAGTCACTATCACTGTACTCAGTAGCATGCAGACTAGTTAGAGGGGACTTGGCCTGGCCTAAAGAGCAGTCTTGGATCCAAACCTAATGGAAATGCTGCACATACAAAGTCAAGTGGGACAAGTGTTACCTGCTTCAGGGACCTTAACCTGGCCTACAACATAAATAGGACCTGCTGGAAAGACAGATATGTCTCTCAGAGGTTGCCACTTCTCTGGAATAGCTGCCAATTCACATGAAACAGAGTCCCTCTATGATGCTGTTTCAGCATAGCCTGGATCACTGTATGGGAACTGTAAATTCCTGCTGGGGATTTCACCTTTGACTCTCCTAGATATGGGCAGTTGTTGCTAACTAAGATCTAAGTTTTGGCAAGATCCTTTATATATTGGGTTTCTCTAGTATTATATTGGGCACACACAACTAGGTTTATAAAGACCTTTGGGTCAGTAGCCCAGTAACCACCTGTGAACGTATTCTCCTCAAACATTCTGGTAACTCCCACTTTTTGTACTTTGTTCTTCTGCCACAGTTTTGCCAGAATCAACTCCTCCTGCTGGTAGGATTGCATCTTTACTACTAAAGGTCTGGGTTGCTTTCTCATAGCCAGGTTTGGAGCATACACACAATGTGCCCTTTCAGTTAACAACTCCTGCTGTGGAATACCAGTCCAGTTGCTTATTTGTGCTTCCATAAAATGAATACAGTCTGTTCCTTCCAGCTTCACTGGTACAGCAGAAAATCTCGGGTATTCCCTATGTGCTCTGTCCTCTAATTCTATTAGTTTTTAAACCATTTCTTATTGTGCAGTCTCATTCAGCCAGCCTTTTCTGTATTTTGATCTCTGATTTTTGCAGTTTTATCACATCTGAATATCTGTTTAAAGCTTCTTTCATGTTTCCATCGTTTTTGTTGTTTGAGTTGATATACTCCTTCAGTGTTTTGTTTATTTTAATCATGTCTGTGTGTAGTTGTCATATACTGTCCTCTAAGTTATTGGAAGTCATGTCTGGAGCTTGTACTGCTTTTTGCTGAACAGCTTCAGTACTTTTCCCAGTCATAGTTTTTTCCTAACCGTTAGAAGCTGATTTTCCTTCAGGTCCTCTGTATTTCTTTTTTTCCTGGCATCCAGGCAGTGCACTTACTAGCCAGATCTGATGTTGTCCTTTTCATTCTTCCTCACTGATGGGTTACAGATCCAATTCTTGGATTCAACTCTGTCGCATGCACAAGACTAGGATCCGAATCTCAAGCTCCTCACTCTACCCATAATGTCCTAATCTATCCCCAACTCCTCAAATCTTGTTTGCTGGCATTGCGACAGGACATAGTTTTTGAATCGCAAGTTGTAAGACAGTTGTAAGAGTAGAATTTTCTTGTTTATTTTTTGGTAAACCCTTTCTGTCACTGTTGTATCATCACTGCTTGGTATCGATGCTACTGTTTACTCCTCCCGCTTTAATTTTAGGCTTCACTGGCGTTAGGATTCTCTGTCTTCTGCCCTACCATTGCTTCTTCCTCTAGTGCCTTACAGCACTTCCTATAGCTCTTTTCCCCTCAGTGTTTAAAAAAAAAACTGTGTTAAAAGTTTTTTTGGTAGTTTCTAGCATGT
Source organism: Protopterus annectens (assembly GCF_019279795.1). Taxonomy (NCBI): domain Eukaryota; kingdom Metazoa; phylum Chordata; order Ceratodontiformes; family Protopteridae; genus Protopterus; species Protopterus annectens. The sequence goes on along the minus strand of NC_056737.1, from coordinate 181,340,676 downwards.
GTGGATAGTAGTTAAGGTGTTTACCTTGTTTTTCTTTTAGAGCGGGTAGTTTGTACTGTTAGTTTTGCGTGGCTTTCGTGTTAGAGTTGTAAGTTGTGGTACTTTAGCCAGTCATTTCTGAAAAGCCAACTGGTTTTAAAAGATGCAGTTCTTGTAGGCACAAGATTCCCAATTCAGATGCCCACAAGAAGTGAATGTATTGCTTGGGCCCAGAGCACTTAAAATCGCAATGTGATAGCTGTACTTCGTTTAATCTCAGAGTCCTTTTAGACTGCTGGAGTAAGTTGATTTTTAAGGGCTTACTTCCGGCATCTTCCTTTTCCTCTCCTGGGTCTCAACCCCCTACTAAAACTCATGGCTCCAGAGAGTCTAAAAAAACAAGCTCTCCTTGTTTCTCTGAGGGCTTCATCAGAGCCAGCTGAAAAATTTACAAAGACTTCAGATCCGAAGAAAGTCACTCCTTGTTTGGATCCCCAGGACTCTTCAGATCTGACAGGGGGTGATCACCATGGCCAGTTCACCATTACCTTCCACATAAGCTTCAGATCCCAGACCCTTGGATCTGATTATTAGGAGCTGATCTGCAGAACTTGTGATATGAGTTTCCCTGGCCCTGCTATCCCAACAGTTCCAAACTCCAACCAAACATGCTAGGCCTGCTTCCTCAGCTTCATTCAGATCATCTAGGAGCTTGACAGAGAATGATATGGACAGGATGATATGGAAGTTTCTTAGGGCTCATGTCCAGATGGAGGTTTTGCCAACTCTGTCCCCTCTTGGATCTGTGAGTGCACCTGCCCAGCCTATACAGTCTCCTTCTCTGATCTGACCAGATGTCTCGAAGTCCCAGGATCCAAGATACCCAAGAGAGTCAACGTCGGATGCCAGGAAGCCTCCTTCTTCAACTCCACCAGTTTCCCTGACCAGCTGTGCTCTGATTCCTTTGTATCAGAGCAGATCTCAGATCCAGGAAGTCAGTGCCAGGTCCAGGGGTTTGGGTTTGGCTGTGATGCTGTCAGATCCATCCTTTCTGCTTTGTGTCTTGGCTCTCAACACCTCGGATCCAATTCTGTCTGGAGGACACGGATCTGAGGTTGGCCCTGACCTCTTGTCCTCAGCTGCTTCAGTTCCGAGGAAGGCGGGAGAGTTTTCCCCAGGTCTGTCAGCCTTCCAGGTGGTAGAAAGGGCCTTGTCTTTGCATAGAGATTCATTTTCCGATATCTTGGATGCTACTCCTTGCTCCTCATCAGGTCTGAGCCCATCATTTTTGCTCCTCTAGGTCAGCCTACCCTGGGAAACCTCCATACTCATTCCCCAGAGGGTTTTCCCCATTCTTCCAACACCTCCCCTGAACACCCCACAGAGGGAGGTACTATGTAAGAATATGTGCAGGAGGAAGCACATAGACTTCCTGATGGAAATTCACAGAAGACACCGACTTTGATGAGGGAGAAGGATCCCCTAGATCACCACCTGATGACATCTCCTTTGGAGACATCCTGGAAATCCTCAAGCAGGAGGGTAGCTGGTCTTTCCAATCTCCTCTTTCTGAGAAGTCAGTGTTTCTGGAGGCTTTTGGGGTGGCCCGTCTACATCTTGGGTGACCCCCCCCGGCAGATGAACTTATTGATATAGTTTCTCGCTGGGCTTGGAAGGAACCAGACGGACCCTGTCTAGCCCATCTCCAAATGCCCAAACATATTTCTAGTTCCCACAACAGACAGAACCCATTGGATTAAGGGTGTCCCTGTTGATGCCATAGTTGTGGCAGTAGCCACTAAAAAGGAGGTAGCCGAGCAGAACTCCTCTGTCCAGCCATCGAACAGGGAGTCCAGAGAAATGGACAGATTTGGAAAGTGCATCTATGCCTCAGCTACATTCGCACTAAGGTTGTTAAATTACCTGGCACATTTTACCCACTTGCAGAGAGATTTGATAAAGGATCTTTCAAACTCTGTCACCGAGTCCATGTCTGGAGGGTCTCAAGAAGGTTTCTCCTCAACTGACCTCTCTTCCGTCCATTGCCAATTTATCGATGAGGCTGATCTCCTATACAGTGAAAGGTGACTCACGAGCAACCGCTTCAGGCATAGCCATTAGGAGACATGCCTGGATGAGGCTTTTTGACTTCGTGGAATCCTTTAAGATGTCTTTTCTTAATGCCCCTTTGACGGCTTCTCCTTGTTTGGGCCAGCAGTGAAAGATATGCTTATCCACAGCGAGTAGGAAGGAAAGACCCTGTCTGCTTTCGGAATCAAGTTTTCTACCCCACATCGAACCTTCTGTAGAACCCAGCGAGGTAGGAAGAAAATGTGATTCTGTAAGTCTCAGGGACCTTTTCAAGTCCTGTGCGGGGACACTTTCTCCAGAGGCAGAGGAGGAGGGTTCAGTGGCAGACACTGCCCCAGAGGGGGTCCGCAGAACCAGGGCTTCAGAGACTCATTCTCTGATGGGCCCTATCAGCACTCCTGAAGCACTGCTAGACTGTCCATCTCTGGAGGCAGAGGACATATTGCCCTGTACCTAGACAAATCTTACAAACAACTCATGGGTGCTAAGCATAATATCCTGAGGTTGCTACATTCCTTTTTCCCTTCCACCTCCTGTCACAAGGAGGAAACTCCCTGATGTTCCACCCAGTCAGAAGGAGTACGCAGCTCAAGAGAGTCAAAAGCTGTTAAAAAAAAGAGTCATCCAGGAGGTCCCACCCAAACAAATAGGATTCAGAACTTAGTCCCACTTCGTTTTGGTGCCAAAGAAAACAAGGGACTTAAGACCAATTTTGGATCAAAGCAATTTGAATCAGTATATAAGAAGTCAAAGTTCTGAATCATTACGGTTCAGTCCATCCTGCCCCTTTCTCTAATAGGATAATTGGACATGCCCTGTAGATCTCCAGGATGTAAACTATCACATCAAAGTAGACAGGCACTCCCGGCGACAGATGCACTTTTGGTTGGGAGCCAATCATTACCAATTCAGAGCACTACCCTTTGGGCTCACCATAGCCCCCAAGTGTTTACCAATTGCATGGCAGTTGTGGCAGCACACCTGAGATTCAAAGGATTCCAGTTGTTTCCCTATCTAAATGATTGGCTCCTCACTGCCTCAACCAGGCATTAACTTCTTCAAAACGGGGATTACTTGATTCAGGTCTCCAACTCCCTAGGCAGTATGGTAAATGTTGCCACATCAAAGTTGACTCCTGTTCATAATCTAGAATTTATGTATACTTTAGTTCCTCTAGCAAGATTCTTCATGCAAGTCTTCCAGTGGACTTTGGCAGTACAGTGGTCTATTATTTACCAGCCTCTGTGTTCCCAATCAGACAATCTGTTTTTGGGCAGGCCTTTTTCTCTTCCTCCCCCAATAGCCACAGTGACCATGGACGCTTCCAAGGTGGGGTGGAGGGGCATGACTCCTGTTCATAATCTAGAATTTATAGGAACTCAACTGGATACAATGATTTAAAAGTGACATCATTGCCCCACCATCGCATCACATCCTTCAGAAGTCAGTTGTAGGACTTATTGTCTCTTCTGTCCCCTCCAGCCAGAATAGTGTTCAAGCTGTTGGGTCATTGTCAGCTGTCATACTTCTAGTTCCTCTAGCAAGATTCTTCATGCGAGTCTTCCAGTGGACTTTGGCAGTACAGTGGTCTATTATTTACCAGCCTCTGTGTTCCCAATCAGACAATCTGTTTTTGGGCAGGCCTTTTTCTCTTCCTCCCCCAATAGCCACAGTGACCATGGACGCTACCAAGGTGGGGTGGAGGGGCATTTCAAGGAAAAGATGGTCCAGGGAATGTGGTCCTCCTTGGAGGACAGGTTGCATATCAATGTCCTAGAAATGAAAACAGTCCTTCTAATGTTGAAAGCCTTTCAGGGTGTTCTCCCCCTAGGGACTACTGCAATACACACCGACAGCATGTTAGTCATCTGGTACATCAACAAACAAGGAGGAACCCATTCCTATCCATTGTGCAGAGAGGCCATGAGGGCCTGGGAATGGGTGATCTCTTAAGACTACTTTTTAATTGCAATGCACATACCAGGGAAAACCAGTGCACTGGCAGACAGACTCAGCAGGTCCATTCTGATCTCTTATGAGTGGTCCATCAATCAAGCAGTAGCAAACACAATTTTCAGCTGCTGGAGCCAGCCTTGCTAGGACCTATTTGCATCAAATGCAGCAAATACTTTGCTATGATTACCCCCTCTGGGGAGTCACTGAGGGATGCTGTGATTCACAATTGGCCCCTGAGTTTCCTGTATGCCCTCCCCCTTCTTCCCCTTATCCCAAAGTTTTTACAGAAAGCAAGCAGGCTGAAGAGTTCAGCTATCCTCATTGCCTCTTTTTGGTCGTCAACAGGTATGGTTCCTTTTCCTCTGGTCTCACCTGAAATATCCCCCAATGGATACTGGAGCCCAGTCAAGATCTCGTATCTCACCCATCAGAAAGTCAACATCCCAATTTCTCCATGCCTTTAAGCTGATTGCATGGTTTCTCCACTTCCAGTGATAGTAAGACAGTCCAGGCTAGCTTTCCCAGTTCATGACATTGTCTTGACCTCCCAGAAGTCCTATACCAAGAAAGTCTACAGTAGCAAATGGAAAAGATTCTCTATATGGGCTTCAAAAGAGAATATTGACCCTTTCTCAGCTCCTACTTCGGCCATCCTTCTATGTCTCTCTACTGTTTTTAAGGACGGAGCTAGTTTTTCTGCTATTAAACTTCAGTTTGCAGCCATATCCAACTTTCACACTGGAAACAAATCCCTTTCTCTGTCAATTTCCAGATTATGCAAAGGTTTCATGAAGATAATTTTTCACCTTAGTCCTCTGATCAAGGACCCCTCTCCTCCTTGGGATCTCACAGTGGCCCTCCAAGGACTGATTCAGAAACTCTTTGAACTGACAAACAAATGTGATATGAAGTTTCTTTCCTGGAAAAAAATTATTTTGGTGGCTATCACTGGCGGAAAGAATTTCTGAACTTCAGGCCTTATCAGCTAAGCTTCTTTACTTTATTTTCCATAAAGATACGGTGTCTCTATGAACCAAACCTTCCTTTATTACTACAGTAGCCACGGAGACTAACATTAATCAGTCCATACAATTGCCAGTTTTCTTTTCAAACTTTACTAATAAGGGCGAATACATGCTGCACCTTTTTGATGTTCATAGACAGCTATGTTTCTGTCTTCACAGAAACAAACAGTACAGGAAGTTTGACCAGCTGTTTGTGTTCTTTTCCCATAACTGCTTAGGTCAAGGCGGTCTCCAAAATTACTCAGGCTAAATGGATTACGGACTGTAGTTCACTGATTTATTCTCCAAAAGGTTTGTAATTGCCTTGTCCTCCTAGAACCCACTCTGCCAGATATATGGCTACTTCATCTGCCTTCTCCTGTAGAGCTTCAGTTGATGATATCTGGGTGGCAGCCACTTGGTCGAAGTCTCATACTTTTGTTGCAGATTACAAATTGGACATTATCTCCAAAAGCAAGACTTCCTTTGGTTCGACAGTGCTATGGCGTGTCCTTCTGTGAGGGCCTGCCAAGAGTTACATAGCTGGGGACTCTGACCCATCAGTGAGGAAGAATGAAAAAGACATCAGATTTGGAAGTTATGTACTTACCATAACTTGGCATCTGTGTTGTCCATTTTCATTCTTCTTCACCTTTCCTCCCAGCCATCCCCCGGCCTTGTCACTCCTAGAAGGATCTTCGGACGTTTATGGGACACTAAAGTTCCAGACTTGAGCCTCATCTTTTCTTATGTCTGTCCTGCCTCATTTATGTAGTGGGCAATAAGGCATCAAACTCAATCTGAGGAGTTGGGGATGGATTAGGGAATTAGGGGCAGAGGGAGGCGCTCAAAATTCAGATCCTAGTCTTGTGAATGCGACCGCTTCGAATCAGAGGGTCGGATTCATAACCTATCAGTGAGGAAGAATGAAAATGGACAACGCAGGCCGCAGGTTATGGTAAGTACATAACTTTCAATTACTGAAATTTACACAGAAGTACAAGTCCTCTGGCTTTGTCTGTTAGTTTTTGTTTTCACACTGGAAACTCTAGAATTAAACTGTTAAGTCCTGTCAAGGTTCATTTGTAGTCATTTTGGCATGTTTGCCCATGGATCCTCCTCTTTCGATGCAGTCTCATGTCAACATTTTTTTGAAAGAGGTTTTGCATAAGAAGCCTCCAAGTAAACCACTGGCCCCTCCTTTGGATCTTAATTTTGTGTTAGAGAAGCTAACACCTGCTCCATTTCAACCAAGCTAATCTGGCTGACTTGAAGTTCTTAATGTGGAAAACAGTTTTACTGATTGCTGTGTCCTCTGCAAGAAGAGTATCTTACGGTGAGTTAACCCTATCTCATTTTATACAGGAAATATGTTGCTTTGAGAACTTTCTTGTATCTGGGTTTACTTTAAGCCAAACTATCCAGCTCCCTATTTTTTTCCTGAACCTAAAAATTAAGGAGAAAGAATATTCCATACCTTGAATGTCCACAGACAACTTAGGTACTTTCTTGACAGAACTAAATATTTCAGATTTTCAGATCAGTTCATTTCTTGTGAAGATAAAAAGAAGGGACAGTGTGTGTCGAAAGCGACTTTTTCCAAATGGTTCCCTAAGGTTATTACATTTTGTTATACTCACCATAACAAAACTATTCCAGGCATAGTCATTGCTGACTCTGCCAGGGCCTTGGCTTAATCTGTGGCTTTTTGGAAATAGTTGGAGTCTAGAAGTATTCTAGAAGCTGCTACTTGGTCCTTTGTACATATTTTTACAAAGCACTATAAGCTTGATTTCTTCTCTGGGTCCAAGTCAGGCATTGCTAGGACCATCTTCCAGGGGCTTTTGGTCTCTTCTCCTTCCACCTCCCAGTTGTAGTAAGCTAATGTAATCTACCCATGTAGTTAAGAATACTGTGCAGTGAACAATATGATGAATTAATACAGTTGTGTAAACTTACCATAACTATAGATGTTTGAATGATCACTGCTGCAGTAGCCATTTCCTCCTTCCTTCCTTATTTATTTTTTATATACCGGGGTTTGGGCATTTATTTATTTATTTTTTTCATAGCATTGTCCTTTCAGGGCTTAGCCTCTCGCACAGGAGAACTTGGCATCCAAACTTGTCTTTTAGTCAGCTTAGTTCAAGCTGCCTTACAGTTTGGGCATGTGGAAAGCTTTGGAAGCTGGCCAGTTGTAACATCCTTAGCAAGATATAATTCCATATAGGTAAGGCTACTTCAGCAGTGATCATTTGATCATCTACTGTTGAGGTACGTTTACTTACACAAATGTGTTTTCTTTGACATTTTCTTTATATTCAGAAGGTACAGTAGATGATCATTAAATGTTTTCCTAAATTAAGCTATGTGTAACAGAAGTGAATGTCAGAAGATACATTTGTTTTAAGGCTAAGTGAATGTTGCTGATTAATGTGATGTGCTCTGTAGACCATTTGGACATACTCAGCTGTTACCATAAATATTTGTCTACAAGAGCCTGTAAACTGTCCTTTATTATGCTTTAAGAAATTCAGTATTTTTGTTTTCCTCTTGACAAGGCTTAAAAGTGGAGATTGCACTTAAAGTAGATTTCATATGCTGAAAGTGAAAATAATCATAGTGTGTCATGAAGTGAAACCTAGCTACAAATATTTGGTGAGAAGACAGGTTCCTTGGGGAAAAATATATATTTGTTACTGTAAGTGTAGTATTTAAAATTAGCATGTCTTCCCTAAAGTATGATGTGTCTAGAAAACCTGAAAAGCTGTATATGCTAATTGCTTGTGTTTTTTTTTTCTCTGTATCTTTCAGGAGGACAGCTTTCGGAAACGGAAGATGCCAGTAATTAGTTCTGTAGTCAGAGTGAAATCTATCAATGATGATGAAGAAGAAGATGAGGAAGATGATGATTATGCTAGCTATGTGTCCCGAACAGGAAGCTTACCCAGCAGTGTCTTAGTGCCAGCAAAGCCTGAGAGAAGGTACTGAACAGTTGCACGCACACACACACACACACACACACACACACACACACACACACACACACACACACACATCCATCCAGACTTGATTTCCTAGTGTGACAACTCAGACACACACGCATCTGTAGCCACCTGTTAACAAACAGGCCTCCCTACAGTTGATCACTTTCACACAAACAGTAACACCCACCCATTTACCCATAGACACACACACACACACACACACACACACACACACACACACACACACACACACACACACACACACACACTATTTATTTATTTGAAATCTGTTGACCGTGAATGTCTGACTGAGCTTGCATCCTTTTTCAGCAGAGGCCAGGAGAGAAAAGCTCCACAAAGTATTACATACTCCATAAAAAATGTTTGCAAACAGTATAGTATACATGAGGTAATATAAACATGCATTATAATGCTTGGATTCCCACTTGTAACATGAGAGTTTAAAAGGTGTTATTTACAAGAAAGGCAATAAAACAACATGTTAAAGTCATTCATATATCTCCAATATATAAGGAATTCACCATTTAGAGGGGAAGTAATGACAATTAACTTTTAAGATAAGACATATCCATCCAGTCTATTCCTAGTGTGACAACACACACACACACACACACACACACACACACACACACACACACACACACACACACACACACACACACACACATTCATACTGCTGCAGACACACACACATTCATACTGCTGCAGACACGCACATCCATACATGTACGCCAACACATTCCTCACCCCCACAACTTCTATGAGCTTACCAGTACTGCAAGTATACTGGTGTGTGTGTGTGTGTACGCACGTATTTGTGTGTGTGTACTTATTCATATATATCCATTCCTGCCAGATATATTAATGCAGGGCTAGTGCTAGGTGCTTGGACTCGCTCCATAAAGTTGGGCAGGATTTTGAGATCCCTGTCCTGAAGTTTATCCTTTTATGGCAACATTACTCACCTGAGTGGAGGATCTCCATGTTGTGGGAAAGCCTCCTGCCAGTGGTCAACCATATATCATCCTCGGACCAACTGTCTGGTAGTAGCATGTTCCAGGAAATATACGTATGTGTCGCAGGACATAGCCCATGAAGAAACGTATCTTTCTTATTCCCACATTGTCACTAACGTTACATCTTTTGTAGGATGAGGATCGATTTATGGACTCAGGAATGTCCTTTCACTTGAAGTAATGGAGAACATTGTACCTCACCAGTGGTTTGTATAGTTCAGAGAATATTAGAACAGTAGCATACTATGACAGTGGGAGCCCTAATAATCTGGTAGTTTTTTGGAGATTGGAGAAGCTGCAAAATTTTCTTCTGGCCATTATCAAGTGATTGTAGGTGGGACTGACACCCCATTAAACCCACTCTTCCATTTTCTCTCATAAAAAGGTGCAGGAAAAGGTAATTGTATCTTGTGGGTTTAAGAAGAGGGTTAGAACCCACCCTTCCAAACCTAAGGTAATTTTGCTTCCTGTAGTACTGCAGTGGTTATGGTTAATCTTTAAATGCAAAGCTGCTTGTGTTAATCAGTTATCATAGTGTTTTTCAAAATTGTAATTTATTTTTATTTAAACATACCCTTTCCAAAAAAACATGTTTGCTATCTTTATACACTGCCCAGGGTGCTGCTGGCATGGTTGTTCCCCCTGAAAGTTTCCTGTTGTACATTTGGAAGATGAAAATGGATATTATGGAGAACCCAGAGTCATACATAATTACATCCTTTATTACTGTGGGCCTGCATTGACATACAGTCCAATGCATCGGAGTTTTGAGTATCAGTCAGGACTGACAGAATGCTCTTTGTGCCATAAGTGTACATGGTGGGTAGCTAATTATGGATTAAGTATGTGTATGGATGGGCTGCTGCTTTGTCCGCTGTAGTACTCATTGTAGTTCCCTGTAGACCTGTGTGATGTGATGCAGTAAGCATATGCAGAGTGTGATTCATAAAGGTTTTGAAGCTCACACTGGGTATGCACAAATAATGCCCACTATGTAACACTTATTTAGATTATGGCGCAGAATTCCATTGATGGAACTGAAAGCAAGGATAGTGAGCCTTTTACATATGCTGCTCTATGGTACAGATCTTGTGACACTGTGTAGTATTTTTTTATAGTAATCTGTTTACATGCATTTTTGCTACACTGCTTTCAGAGGTGCGAGTAGTACTTTTGTGTAGGCTAGCTGTGACTGCCTAGCATTGCTTGTCAGGCTTCCTGGTTGCATTAGGTCCATGATGCGTAGGTGACCATAATACAGTAAGAAGTCTCATCTGTAGCATCATTGCCTTAATGCATGCACCGGATGGGATAGGAGTAGGAACCCCTTGTGGTGATGGTAGAGCTGCGTTCTATATTGCTGTAGTTGTATATTAGGAAACTGTTGTATAAATTGTATAATTATTTGATATATACCAGAGAATCATTTTTATTTCACAACTGTGTTTAGACATGGATTCTCAACCTTGCAAGGCTTAAAATATGAAGGGATCATGTAAGACACTAAATATCCCATTAGTAATGCAACTGTTTCCATATCTAAAGAAAACTGCAAATTAAAGAGTGAAACATATACTGGCTCAGTGAAAGTTGAAGGTCTGTCTTTAAGCTTTGAAGTTCTGTATACCTTAAGGTTTCCCAGAAGAGTAGTTTTAGTCATAGAAATGTTGCTAATTAAAAAAAAATCAACATCTTAAAAAAAATGACAGGACCATAATCTGTGCCAGGTTAGTTAGCATCATGATGTCATAAAAAGTGGACAAAAGTGCAGATCAATAAAAGTAAGAAGAAACAAAAAAATAATGACAGCAGTGAAAGAGCAAAAAATTGTGACCTTTGACTAGAGTGAGACTGAGAGAGGTGGAGAGCCGAGGAGACTGGAATGTAGAGTAAGGAAAATAGAAATTTAAAAGGATGGCAAAAAGAAATACATAAGTAGTCAGAGTGTAAGAGACTAAAACATAGGGTAAGAAAAAGGGAAATTAAGAAGGCCAGTAAAAAGAAAAAGGCACTCATGAAGAATAAGTTGATGTATGTACATCTGAATTTCTTTTACGATGCAACATTTGTGGTTCATAACACATTTTCTCTTTTTAGGCCATCTTTACCAATTTCAAAGCAAGCAAATAAAAACCTAATCCTGAAGGCAATTTCAGAAGCTCAGGAATCTGTTACCAAGACAACATGCTATCCTGCAGGTAAGTTAGGTGCAAACCAAAGCTGATTGAGTAGGCATGGAGGAAATGCAGTTTCCTAATGAAATTCTCATGGAACTTTCATAGAATCACAAAACATTGATCACTGCCCATTGGAATTACTCCACTGTATTGCACAGTCAAGATTATAAACACACTGAAACATTTGCAGGGGTGGTAGCCACCCCTTACACACCTACACCCTTGTGTAGTGTGGTGGCATCCCCACTCTCCACCTGATATATGTACATTCACAAGTCTAATGATAATGTGAACTTCCACTCATGGGATCTCATTCTCTTTTGCAATATAAGTAAATGTTGGAGGGATAAGTATGTACAAAGAATACCTCTTCTATGGAACTGTATTCCACACTGCATAAAGCAAAGTACATCCGTTATTGTATTTAAATGTAATTTGAATGAATAGATGAGAAGCCATAAATTCACCCCTGGCTTAGAACCCATGTCCCTGTATAGGAGCAACAAGTAAAAGTCCCAACATATCCTTGTTGTGCCTCCTCCTGGTTAGTTGCATGCAAAATTTAAGAGCTAAAACTACCATGGGATTGTAAGATCAGTAGCTTAGTAAGTACCTATGAACCTACAAGTAGTAAACTTATTGAGGTTATATTTTATGATCATGTGACAATATGTGGTGAATTTAATGACGATATTAGTAATGTAATAATGGGTAAAGGGGCAAAATGGTTTAATGTCAGGTTAGTTAATCAAGAATATTTCCAGAAGGAACTGGAGAAAGCTAGGAAAGGATATTTGAATTTATGACAGCACTGCAACACATGATCTGAAGTAGTTAACTTCATTTGTTCATCAATCTGTGGGGTATCGGATCCATATCGGATCCGAGCCGGCAGCTTCAAAGAGCCAAGATCCGAGCTCCAAGCTCCTCCCCCTTACCCATAATCCCCTGCCATCCCTCTTTGACCTCAGATCTCATTTTCCGCGGTTGAATCAACAGCTTTGAACGAGTTCCAGGCGTGGGAGTTAGTCGTTCAGTGAGAAAATATTCTTTTTCCTAACTTTTTCTTGTAGCTAATATTGCTTGTTGTGTGTGTTGCTCCCTAGTGTTAAAAACCTTTTAGTTATAAAATTGTAATTTTGTTATTTTTTAGTGTAGTTTATTCCTCCCCGTGTGTGTGTTGGGCCTTGTGTTGTTTTTAGTTAGACTATGTCTGAGGCCCCAAAAACATTTTTCTCTAAATGCACCGAGTGTGGCCATAAGCCATCCCCAGCGGATGGCCACACTCTGTGTGTTATTTGCCTTGGGGTTGACCACCTTTCCTCAGGCTGCACTATTTGTGCAGCCTTCAACCCCAGGGCTCTAAAGGACAGGAGGTCAAAGTTGATTCTGGCAGGCCTTTTACCCCCAGATTCGGCTTTGGCCTCCTCTCCCTCCGTGGCACCTGCCATGGCAGTGCTTCCTTCCATCCCTGCTCCCCTGGCCGGGACTCAACCTCCCACCTTAGGCCAGGAGGAAAGGGAAGCTAGGCGGGAAAACAAAAAAGACAGACACCACAAGCGGCGGGCCGAGTCTTCCTCCTCGGCTCCACCGGCTAAACAAGCAGCCTCTCCCAGGGCTTCCGGGCCTTCTCCTTCCCGGCTCCATTCACCTTGCTTCTCCCCAGAGCCGGAGGAGGAGACATGGTTGCCTTCGAGGTCATCGAGGCGGCACTCCCGGCCCACCTCAGTGGCCTCTTCTAGGTCCACCTGAAGCTTGTCCGATGCAGATATGTACCGGATGATGCGTATGTTCCTCCACGCCCAGCTGCAGATGGGAGTGTTCCTGCCTTCCCCCCCCTCCGGGGGGGAGCTCGACCCCCTTTTTCACCCCGAGTGCTCCTCCTCCTCCAACCCACTTCCGGGGTTCGGAGCCTTCGGATCCAGATTGCATAGGAGCTGGGGGAGGTTCGGCACCGATAGTGCCTCGTACTTCGGCTCCGACCGCACCCTCGAGTTTGTCAAGTCCCTTCTTGGATCCGAGCTCTTGGAGCCGAGAGCTGAGTTTTGAATCCAGAGGTGTCAGTGTGTCTTCGGCTTCGTCTCGGTCGGAGCATACTGGACCTTCTGATCCGATTGCTTCGACGCCGGCTCCGATCCACACATCGGATCCGAGGGGGCTGCTCTCGAATCCAAGAAAGAGCAGTTCTCCCTCGGCATTCGATGTTGTGGAGAGGGTATTGTCGAGGGATTTGAGGCCCCAGGCTCCTACTATGGTTCCACCCTGCACTCTCTCTCAGATGGGTCTACCTTCCATCACCCGGCCCCAGGGACAGCCTGCGCCTACTTCCCAGGTGGTTTCCTTATAGGACCAAGATGTGGTTGGTGAGGCCTCTTCGGACAGTCCCCCCAAGGAGGTCCCTCACAAACGTAAGTGCAAGAGGAGGCACTTGGACTCACCTGAGTCCTTGACAGAAGACACGGACTTAGAGGAAGGGGAAGGTTCCCCAAGGTCACCCCCCCAAGGACGTCTCCTTTGGAGACATTATGGAAATGCTTTGAATTAGAGGGGGGTGGTCAGCCCAAAAACCTTCCTCGGATGAGTCTGTGTTTCTGGAGGTGTTTGACGCAGGCCCATCTACCTCTTGGGTGTCCCCTCCTGCTGATCCCCTGGTAGATCTCATTACTACCAGGGCATGGAAGGAACTGGACACTGTTGAGTCCATTCCAAAGAGACAGGATAAAATCCTCAGTACCCCCACTGATAGGACGGTATGGAGCAAGGGTGCTCCAGTAGATGCCATGTTGGTGGTGGCTGCCACCAAGAGGGAACTAGCCCAGGAGAGTTCCTCAGTCCATCCTCCCGACAAGGAGTCTCGGACGATGGACCGCCTGGGGAAGTGGATGTTCGCTTCAGCTACCTTCGCTGTAAGGTCGCTGTTCTATATGCACACATCATACGACTCCAGCAGGATCTCATCAAGGAATATGCCGGGTCGACCCCAGAGTCCATGTCGACTGAGGATAAGAAGGTATTCTCAGCTCGAATGGCCACTCTTAAGTCCATTTCGAACACTTCTATGCGGCTCCTCTCCCATGCTATGGAAGGAGCCACTAGAGCTAGCAGAGTGGGCATTGTTTTAAGATGACATGCTTGGCTCCGCCTCTGCGATTTTGCGGAACCCTTCAAGGCGTCCTTCGCAAATGCCCTGTTTGACGGTTCTTCACTTTTTGGCAAGACCGTCCGCGACACGCTGGTCCAGAGTGAGAAAGATGGGAAGACGTTGTCTGCCGTCAGAGTCCACTTCTCGGCTCCCCAGAGGTCCTTCTCCAGGAACCAAAGGGGACAAAAGAAGATGTGGTTCCGGAAGTCTCAACAGTCCCATTTCGCTCCGGATCCCTCGTCCTTCAGAGGCAGAGGAGGACAGGGTGGATGCCGGCCCAGAGGCAGAGGGGGACCGAAGAATTTCGGGTGGAGAGAACCCTTTTCGGATCGGCCCGCGCAGCAGCCCTGTAGGGTTACCCAACTGTTCCACTCTGGAGGCAGTCAGGGGGTGTTTCTCGAGGCACCTAGCAGTTTGGGAGTCTATTACAACAGATCGCTGGGTGCTTCAAATCATATCCAGAGGTTACCAAATCCCCTTTCTGAATCCCCCACCCAGACCCCAGAGCCTCCCCGATGTCCCACCCAATCAAAGGGAGGCAGCAGCCGAGGAAATAAAGCAGCTGCTAGAAAAAAAGAGTGATCCAGCATGTCCCCCGAGACCAATCCGAATCGGGCTTACACTCCAGGTTCTTTCTGGTGCCAAAAAAGACGGGGGACTTAAGGCCAATCCTTGACCTGTCCTTTCTAAACCTGTCAGTGGCCAAAGAAAAGTTCTGGATGGTCACCATTCAATCCATTCTCCCACTCTTACAGGAGAACGACTGGATTTGCTCGATAGACCTCAAGGATGCGTACTACCACATATTGATGGACAGATGATCCAGAAGGTTTCTCCGCTTCCGGCTAGGAGCAAGTCACTACTAGTTCATGGCCCTTCCCTTTGGTCTCACCACAGTCCCCAGAGTGTTCACCAAAGTTTTGGCAGTAGTAGCGGTGCACCTGAGACTCCAGGGAATACAGGTCTTCCCGTACCTGGACGACTGGCTCCTGACCGCCCCCAACAGGCATCTACTATGTTCAGCCAGAAATTACTTCCTCCACTTGACCTCCCGGCTGGGAATCACAATCAACCTCAACAAATCTTCCTTTCGTTCAACCCAGATTTTAGACTTCATAGGAGCCAGGTTAGACACAAACCTAGTGAGAGTCTTCTTAACTCCGGACCGGATTCGTACTCTGAAGCTCCACGTACAGGCCCTTCTACAATCCTCGGCTCCTCCAGCGGAATTGGTTCTGAGGGCTCTAGGTTCCATGGCGGCCATGATCAATCTGATACCTCTAGCGCGCTTGAACATGAGGATACTACAATGGACCTTGCAGGTTCAATGGTCCATCCTGCTACACTCGCTGAGTTCACCCATCCCCCTCAGCAGGAAATCCCTGCTCTGGTGGCTCCAGTCACCGGACCTCCAGATTGGGTGCCCCTTTTCTATGTCCCCACCTCTAACCACGGTGACCACGGATGCTTCTCGCCTAGGGTGGGGGGGGCACTGTATGGGCAGAACCGTCCAAGGCACGTGGACCCATTCAGAGACCTTATTGCATATCAATGTCCTAGAGATGAGAGTGGTGCTTTTGGTGTTGCAAGCACTCCAGGCCCTTCTTCCCTTAGGGACAGTTGCAATTCAGACAGACAACATGTCAGTGGTCTGGTATATCAACAAACAGGGGGGAACCAGATCCTACCCACTTTGTCGAGAGGCCATGAGAGTTTGGGAATGGGCGATCTCAACCAACCGCTTTCTCATAGCGACACACATTCCGGGTTGGTCGAACATTTTGGCAGACAGGCTGAGTTGAACTATCCTCTCACCGTACGAGTGGTCTCTGAACCCCAGAATAGCGAAGCAAATCTTCCTCAAGTGGGGTCAACCTTGTTGCGATCTCTTCGCGTCTACTTCGAACGCAAAGTGCGGCAACTACTTCGCTCTAATTCCCCCACCAGGGGAATCTGCCAGAGACGCTGTGCTGCATGTTTGGCCATCCGGTCTACTTTATGCTTATCCTCCTCTTCCCCTAATGCTAAAATTCTTGCAGAAAGCCCGTCGGTTGGGGAGCAGAGTGATCCTCATAGCCCCATTCTGGCCTCGTCAAATGTGATTCCCATGCCTATGGTCTCATCTAGTGAATCCTCCATGGATTCTAGATCCCACCCCGGATCTGATCTCTCACCCACTAGGATTACCAGCCATGAATCTGGACAACCTCAAGCTCACAGCTTGGCTGGTCCAGTTCCAGTAATACTTAGGACTCCCGGTATCTCGTCCCCCGTTAAGGCTATTTTAGTAGCCGCCCATAAACCTTCTATGAGAAAGGTTTATAACAGCAAATGGAAACACTTTACTATCTGAGCGGAGCATAGAAAGTTGGATCCCTTTACAGCTCCCATACCAGCGGTGTTAGAATTTTTGTCGACTTTATTCGACCAAGGTACTAGCTCTTCCACCGTCAAAGTCCAATTAGCTGCGATTTCCCATTATCATGTGGGAAGTGATCTCGGTTCCTTAGCATCTTCCAAATTATGCAAGACTTTCTTAAAAGGCACCTTCCTCTTAAGGCCTCCGGTTAAAGACGCAGTCCCTCCATAGGATTTAACCCTTGTTCTCCAGTCCTTGACGGCCCCTCCGTTTGAACCCGCAGCCACGGTGGATCTAAAATACTTGTCTGGGAAGACAGCCTTTCTCATTGCTATCACTTCGGCTAGAAGGTTTTCGGAGCTTCAAGCCCTTTGCGCCAAACCTCCGTACTTGGTCTTCCATAAAGATAGAGTTTCCCTCAGGACCAATCCCTCCTTTCTACCCAAGTTGCTTCTGAGCCCAATATTAATCAATCTATTAATTTACCAGTTTTCTTTCCAAATTATTAAAACAGGGGTGAATACAAACTACATTCTCTGGACGTACACAGGCAATTGAGATTCTACTTGCACAGGACCGCTGAACACAAGCAATCTGAGCAACTCTTTGTATCCTTTGCAAGATCCTCTTTGGGCAAACCAGTATCAAAAGTTACAGTGTCCAGATGGATTTCCCAACGTATACTTCTTGCATATAAGAGTTCTGGTCGGCCTGTACCTGAAGGAGTCCACGCTCATTCTACCTGATCGATTTCTACGTCTGCTGCCTTTTGCTCCAGAGTATCCCTGGACGACATTTGTTCAGCAGCCACTTGGGCTTCATCCCATACTTTCATTAACCATTACAAGTTGGATCTAATTTCCAGAGGGAGAGCATCCTTCGGCTCTGCAGTGCTCTGGAATATCCTTTCATGAGGAACCCCCAAGTTTTGGTAGCTGGGGACTCTGTCCCACAGGTTGATGAACAAATTAAGTTAACTACTTCAGATAAAGAAGTTATATACTCACCATAACGTTCCATCTGAATAGGTAAACTTCATTTGTCAGCAACCAACCCCCCCTCCATCCCCCTAACCTATAGTGCGTCCTAGAAGGATTCCTTGTCCTTTTCTCCGGATAACATCAGGTTAGGATTTGCAGGTGATCCTTTGTTGTAATGTTCTGTGTTACTATAGCAAACTCGATCTGAGGTCAGAGAGGGATGGCAGGGGATTATGGGTAAGAGGGAGGAGCTTGGAGCTCGGATCATAGCTGTTTGAAGCTGCCGGCTCGGATCCGATATGGATCCGATACCCCACAGTTTGCTGACAAATGTAGTTTACCTACTCAGATGGAACATTATGGTGAGTACATAACTTCTTTTTACAGTTGGAAATGCATCATCCGGGAAGGATATAAAGGATTATAAGAAACTATTGAATGCATTAAACAGTGAAAAGGTAATGGAAGATGAGGAGGAGAAGAAATTCAGAAAGAAATACAGTGGAGGGATAATGGAGAAGGTTGGAGATTTTTTTATGGAGATAGAATTGTATTGTTAACGGGCAGCATGTCTGACTCACTCCATTATTGGGTGATAACATTAAGAAAGTGGAATCTGTGATGGATAGCTTGCAGGGAAGTATTTGTAGGGCTCATGATGAAAATCTTGGAGATAGTAAACAAACATATTTAGAATATGTACAGGAAAGACACTGGTTATGAAAGGAAAATAAGTTATTGGAATCATAATGCTGTAACAGAAAATGAAAGGAATGTAATGGACAAGTTAACGCCATTAATAGAAACAGGCTCTGGTGATAGGGAAGTTTAAAAAAAATGGGTTTTGTGGTGGTGATGGGCAGAATAGGACATGACATTTATAAGCATACCTTTTAACTATCCAAATTTTCGCATTATGTCCTGAGTTTTACCTCATATTTTTGGTCTGTTCCGCATAAAATTTGTATTTTTTTGGCAAATCACTGAGGATTGAATTCAATAAATAATGGCAGACACTTGAGTTTCAAACTTCATATCCTTCAGAAGATGCATGGTAACACAAAACCTTTTATTTTATCAACTTTTTTAAGTTTATAAGAGCAGTATTTAAAATTTTATTTTTGGGCCTTTGCTCTCCCCATTATTTCGGCTGTGTCCAGATTTCTTGTGCTAAGAGGTTGAAAGGTATAGATCTGATGTTGTGCCTTCCCTCAGTTCTTCAGTTGATAGGTCTTTGGATCCGACCACAAACATTCAAGACTTTGCAAGCTTAGGCCCCTCCTCTTACTCATAACACCCTACAAAGCCCAACAATGCATCAGATCTTATTTGAGGCAAATGCAGATTTCCTTGTTCAGACATGGGTAAGGTCTGTTAAAAATTCTTTGATTCGATCTCAGTTTTCACTTTTGTTCCTAGTATCTTATAATGTTTACCCTCCTTTCTCCCTTTTTGTAGCTATAATATCAAAATTCCTGTATTTCTAAACTCAGAAACTTCATTTAGGACTTCTCTTTCCATTTCCTCAGACCTTTGCACTGTCTTTTTATTAAAAAAGGATTTAGCTATGTCTTTTATGTACCTTTTATATATTTTCTAATGGAACTGTGTTATAATAGTGGTATTCTGTAACACACTTCATCATGTTGGATAAACCTTCTGGTTTTAAAAATGTGTGAACTGTGGCCACAAGATACCAAACCAGGACACACATTCAAAGTGTGTTTACTGCATCAGAGCTTCTAATTTGGATGGACAGTGTGATATACTCACAGCCTTTTATACTTGGACACTGTGTTCCTGTGGGAGAAATGTCCAAGACTCAGCACACTGGTACAGTAGCTTCCCCTTCATCAAAAAAGGCTGCTGACAGATCCAAAGGAGACAACTCTTCTAAAGAGAAGACTAAGAAGTCTAGAAAATGCTCTCTGGATATTTTTTCTTCCTGGCTGGTATCCCTGGCTCCAGCTCCTAAATTGTTCAAACTTTTGGATCCATTTCTCTTCTCTGAGCTGATCTTGATTGGATCCAAGACTCCCCCTCTTCCAGAGTTATGTTTTTCACTGGAGCCAATTTCTCCTCTGCTTCCATCTCCTTTCCTACAAGAGAGGATTCACCATTGCTCATCCAGACCTGCTTCCACTACATCCTCCCTGCATTCAGTTTGGCCAACCAGGAACCTTTCCAAAGCTGATGTGAACCTCATGATGAGGAAATTTCTCAGGCTGTTGATTCAGTTGGTATCTGTCAAAACTGACAATATATTAGTAGTCTGGTACATAAACAGGCAAAAGGGAAACCTGATCTCACCTGTTTTGTTGAGAAGCCATAAGGGTTTGGCAGTGGGTGATATCTTCCATCTTTCCTCTAGCAAAACACATTCAAGTGAAGTCCAGTGTTCTAGCGGACAGCTTGAACAGATCCATTCGTCTGCCTCACAAGTGGTCCCTCATTTAAAAGATGGTGGAGCAGGTTTTTCACAGCTGGGGCCAACCATGCTGAGATTTTTTTTTTTGCTCCTCCCCAAAACATTGACATGATTCCCCCCAGAGGGGGAGTCAACCAGGGGTTCTTTGATCTACACTTGGCCCCACAGTCTCCTCCATGCCTTCCTCTTATACCTCTCATCCAAAAATTCCTTTAGAAAGCAATGGAGAGAAAGGTCATGGTAATCCTCTTTATCACCTTTTGGCATCCACAACTTTGCTTTCTGAAACACTCTCCATAGGTATTGGATCCCAGTTTGGATCTCATTTCTCACCCTTCTAGCCTGACTAATCTGGGCATTCAAGCCCTCATGTTAACCATTTGGTTTCAACACCTCCACTGATGGCTAGTCAATCCAGGCTTTCTTCCCAAGTTATCCATATTCTTATTCCATCCAGAGACTGTCTCCTTGGAAGATTTATAAAAGCAAAAGGAAAAGGTTCTCTCTTTAGGTTGTGGAAAGTAATTTAGACCCTTTTTGGCACCACTTCCAGCAGTTTTAGACTTTTTAGTCTGTCTATATCAGAATGGTGCCAGCTATTCCACTATCAAAGTACAGTTATCAGTAATTTCCAGTTTCCACACTGGAGAAAGTCAGCCCACCATTACTTCTCTCAAATTTTGTAAGGCCTCCCGTTCGATATCCTACCCCTTGCTTGGGATATTACTATTCTGCTTCAAGCACGGAGTCAACCACACTTTGAACCTGGAGTCAAGGAGGGATTTCAGTTCCTTACATGGAAATGTTACTTTCTGGTGGCAGTTACTTCTGTGAAGTGGGTATCAGAAGTCTATGCCCTTTCATGCATACCTCCATACATTATTTTTCATAAGGACAGAGTTTCCCTTCAAACCAATCCCTCCTTTTTACCAAAAGTAGCTACCAAAACAAATTTAAATCAAAGCATTTGTCTATCAGTTTTCTTGCTGAAATTTTCTAACAAAGGAAAATGCAAGCCTTATTTATTGGATGTTCTTATGCAGCTTCGATATGATTGATCAACTTTATTTGTCCTTTCAACAAGTAAACTGGGTTAAGGAGTTTCCAAAGTCACCTTATCCATGTGGCTGTGTGCTTGCATAACTTGTGTATACAAAGAAAAAGGGTTCACTTTAACAAAACCTGACAAAGCTCACTCTAAGTCTGTGGCAACCTCTATAGCCTGATTTTCCAGGGCATCTATTGATGACATTCGTAAATTAGATTTCCTTTCAAAAAGCAGGGTAGCCTTTGGTTAAGCTGTCCTGTAGAATATTCTTCCATGAATCCACCCAAGGTTTATATTAGCTAGGGACTCGGTCCTGTCTGTTGAGGAACAGCTGGACGAGACAACATTAGAGATAAAAGTTTTGTACTTATCGTCACAATAGATCTGTGTTGTCTGCTTCCATCCTTCCTCAACTTTCCTCCCACCCCTGCCTGATTATGAAACTTGTTTTTTTATCCTGCTTGACCAGACTTGCCAATTCAAAGGCCCTTCAAGTACCTTTTAGCTCCATATCAGTTTCTAAGCATTGATAATCTATTGGATAATCTTTTATAACGTTATTGCTGTTTATTTCAGGATGCAAAATTTTTTTCAGTCATGCAAATTCAATCTGAGGTAATGTTGGGCTTTGCAGGGGGTTATCGGTAAGGGGAAGAGCCTGCACTTGCTGTCCAAACTCGAGTGGCCAAAGTCGGATCAATGGTCAGATCCAAAGACCCATCCATTGAAGAAAGTTAGAAGCAGACCACATAGATCTGTTAAGGTAAGTACATAACTTTCATTTATAAGTCTTTGATGAAGGAATATAAGGTAATTATGTTAGAATAACTGAATGAATAGTATGATGAATGAGTAATTGTAGAATTAAAAGCTTTAAAAATCTTAATTAAATTTATATGGAAAGGAGAATAAGAATGATTTACAGAACTGGAGACCATTTGTATTGTGTCAAAATTATTGTAGGTTTTGATGATGATTTTGCATTTAAGGTTTAACCCATGTGGTATGAAGTGCATTGCATGAAAAAAGAATTCTAATATAAAGGAGAAGGATATTAAGAAATTAAGAGCTATAACAGAAGTGGAGAACTATGTACAAACAGGGGCGGCTCGTGGCATCGGGCTGCCGGACTGCAGCCCCCTCAAATTAAAAAAGAAAAGAAAACAAAAAAAAATTATTTTTTTAAATTTCGCGGACTTCGCGCATGCGCAGTAGTCCCGACTACCGTCGGTCTATGCGCATGCTCAAGGCAGTCCGGCAGGACCCATAGAGGGACGCAAGGAGACGTCTGTGCACTTTTAAAGTGCACAGACATGCTGGGAGGATATATCGCATCCGGACTGCAACAGCAACAGCCAGAACAGTCTCGGGAGGGAGCTTGGGATCTCGTCGTCGGGAAAGAGCTTTACTGGGATCTTGCGGGTCTTTGTGAGTATTGCGCGGGCAGGATATGGTATGGAGAACAGACAGGTAAGTGTATGGTGCATTTTACTTTATGTGTTGGTGCTTGTAACTGGAGTTGTGTATGTGTTAGCTGGTGCTTGTAACTGGAGTTGTGTATGTGTTAGCTGGTGCTTGTAACTGGAGTTGTGTATGTGTTAGCTGGTGCTTGTGACTGGAGTTGTGTATGTGTTAGCTGGTGCTTGTGACTGGAGTTGTGTATGTGTTAGCTGGTGCTTGTAACTGGAGGTGTGTGTGTGTGTGTGTGTGTGTGTGTGTGTGTGTGTGTGTGTGTGTGTGTGTGTGTGTGTGTGTGTGTGTGTGTGTGTGTGAAAATGCCCCAGGTGCTCATGGTGGTGTGGTAGGGAATACCTCAGGCTTAAACCCTGTACCCTGTATGCAGGTGTTAAAGACTTGAGTTCCCTACCCACCACCATTTGTAAAAAAATTGCATATTTTTGCCTCATATTTGATCTGATCTGTTCCTCAAAATATCTGTGGTTTGTAAATGTTGCAATGTTTGATATTTGATGGTGTAGTAGTAGCATTGTTGCCTCACAGCTGCAGGTTCTCAGGTTTGATTCTTGGCTGGGGTTCCTTCTTTGTGGGGTCCGTATCTTCTCCCTGTGTTTGTGTGGGTTTGCTTTTGTGTCCTTCCATGTTACAAAGACATGTCTGCATTATTTCTTCCTGGGCCTCTGCTGAAAATTGTTTTTTTGTTCCAAGTCAGACTGTCCTGATTAACAAATGTTAAATAAAATTGACAGGCATTTGAATTTCAGACTTCAGGCTTCTGAATGTTTAATTCCTTGCAGATTTGATGGTGCAGTGGTAGTATTGTTGCCTCACAGCTATAGGTTTTCTGGTTTGATTCTTGGTTGGGGTGGCTTCTGTGTGGAGTCTGCATCTCCTCCCTGTGTTTGTGTGGATTTGCTCTGGTGCCCTGCCATTTTACAAAGACGTGTCTGCAGTATTAATCCCTCGTCTCTGCTGAAAATTGTTTTGTTCTGTCCGCAGTAAAATTGACCGGCATTTGAATTTCAGACTTCAGGTTTCTGAATGTTTAATTCCTTGCAGATTTGATGGTGCAGTGGTAGTATTGTTGCCTCACAGCTATAGGTTTTCTGGTTTGATTCTTGGTTGGGGTGGCTTCTGTGTGGAGTCTGCATCTCCTCCCTGTGTTTGTGTGGATTTGCTCTGGTGCCCTGCCATTTTACAAAGACGTGTCTGCAGTATTAATCCCTCGTCTCTGCTGAAAATTGTTTTGTTCTGTCCGCAGTAAAATTGACCGGCATTTGAATTTCAGACTTCAGGTTTCTGAATGTTTAATTCCTTGCAGATTTGATGGTGCAGTGGTAGTATTGTTGCCTCACAGCTATAGGTTTTCTGGTTTGATTCTTGGTTGGGGTGGCTTCTGTGTGGAGTCTGCATCTCCTCCCTGTGTTTGTGTGGATTTGCTCTGGCGCCCTGCCATTTTACAAAGACGTGTCTGCAGTATTAATTCCTCGTCTCTGCTGAAAATTGTCTTTGTTCTGTCCGCAGTAAAATTGACCGGCATTTGAATTTCAGACTTCAGGTTTCTGAATGTTTAATTCCTTGCAGATTTGATGGTGCAGTGGTAGTATTGTTGCCTCACAGCTATAGGTTTTCTGGTTTGATTCTTGGTTGGGGTGGCTTCTGTGTGGAGTCTGCATCTCCTCCCTGTGTTTGTGTGGATTTGTTCTGGTGCCCTGCCATTTTACAAAGACGTGTCTGCAGTATTAATCCCTGTGTCTCTGCTGAAAATTGTTTTTGTTCTGTCCGCAGTAAAATTGACCGGCATTTGAATTTCAGACTTCAGGTTTCTGAATGTTTAATTCCTTGCAGATTTGATGGTGCAGTGGTAGTATTGTTGCCTCACAGCTATAGGTTTTCTGGTTAGATTCTTGGTTGGGGTGGCTTCTGTGTGGAGTCTGCATCTCCTCCCTGTGTTTGTGTGGATTTGCTCTGGTGCCCTGCCATTTTACAAAGATGTGTCTGCAGTATTAATCCCTGCGTCTCTGCTGAAAATTGTTTTTGTTCTGTCCGCAGTAAAATTGACCGGCATTTGAATTTCAAACTTCATGTTCTTCAGAATACATAGTAGCACAACCTTTTTTTCTAGCAATTTTCTAAGTTTATAAGATGAATATTTTAAATTTGTCCCTATTTTTGGTACTGTATTCCCCCATTATTGGCTTCGTCCATTTTTTTGTGCTAAGGTTGACAGCTATGGCAAGAACTGAATTCACTGAATATGGACTGTAGAATTGTGCATATTTACTGATAAAGGTGCACTGTAGAATTGTGCATATTTACTGATAATGGTGGACTGTAGAATTGTGCATATTTACTAATAATGGTGGACTGTGGAATTGTGCATATTTACTAATAATGGTGGACTGTAGAATTGTGTATATTTACTAATAATGGTGGACTGTGGAAGTCTGAGTAGACTTTATTATGATAAATGTTCTCAACTGGGCAGTTTTGCCATTATGGGTGCATATGTTTTGTTTCATTGCTTACTGGAAAAATGTTCAAAACAAATTTAAAACACCCTCTAACAAGTGTACTGTATTGTACAAGGAATATAAATTTTAGTACAATGAGGAAGGTGTATCAAAGAGCACATGTATGTTTCATATGCAAGGGGCCTATGATTCGAAAACAGCCCAAAATTAATCTTTATCTGTCACTGGCAAAATGTATTTTCTTTGAATGTGGGTTTCAATGCTGTTTCAATGAATGCGAGTTTCAAGGGCAGAGAAGTTTTAATGCTAAGTTTTCATTGTGAGACTGCATTGCTTTGTTTAACAGATGACTTAATGTTTGTGCTGTAAAATACAAAATAAAACTTTCAAATGAAGTCCAATCATTGAAGTAAAGCAGTATGCACATTAGTGTTTATGGTAAATGGAGTGAAATAGCCAAGTAATGGTTAATTGGAATGGCTGCAGAGGCTCCAGTTCAACCATTATTTTGTCAGGGGGAAGGGCAGCAAACTCAGACAGGCCCAGCTGAACTATACCTCCCAACTGTTCAGATTTTCAAAGAATGAATAGATTTTTGCTTCTTATTTTTGGTTTGTTGTTCATAAAATTTGTAGTTTTAATTCCTAAATGATTTGCCAGAAGTCACTAAATAATAAGTTTCAGACTTCATAACCTTCATAAAATGCATGTTAAAGGAAGAGCTGTTCTATCAACTGTCTCAATTTATACAAGAGCAATTTTTAGTACTGTTTATATATGCCCCCAATATATTTGGCCTTGTTCAGATTTACTGCATTAACAGGTTGAGAGGTACATGCAAATAAATTGCTTTATAGAATTAGGCATAGCCAACCTCTCAACTGTCCCCAATTTTTGGCTCAAAATGTTGCTCTTCCCCTAATAATCCCTCCAAAAATAGCAATTTTGGAAGAAAACATGGAGGGTTTACAATTAAGAAATAACTGTAATAATCAAAGTTATAGATTACTTGAAATGCATGTAGATTCTTTTATTTTGTCAGCTGCTCAAGGTAGCAGTACTAATATTAAAGTGTCCCTTCTTTGACAGGTAGCAGCTGTATTGTGTGTCTATTTTATATTTTTGCATCACATTTTTGGTCCATTTTTCATAAAATTGTGTTTTTGGCAAATTAGTGACAAATCACTAAAGACTGAAGTTAGAAAATGACAGACATTTGAGTTTCAGATTTTATACCCTTCAGAAAATTCATACTAATGCAAGACCTATTCTATTATCTTTCTAAGTTTATTAGAGCAATATTTAAAAATTGTCCTTATTGTTGTGCCTTTGTCCCACTTCTGTGTATGGCTTTGTCCAGATTTCTTGCTCTTGAGGTTGAGAGGTATGACAAATGTGTCAGGGCCATCACAGTCAGCCAGAGAGATTTCAAATTGTGACATGCTTGTTGCACCCCACTCCCCATGTAGTGACTCTGGATGTGTCCAAGCAAGGCAAGGAGTAGTTGTATCTACCTTGGATGGGGAGGACACACTGCATAAGTACTACAGTGGCTTTTCATCTGTCCTTGATTTTGCAGAATGGTCTGGTTTCTGTCATATTTTTGTACTGTTGATTTATGCTTATTACTCAGATTTATGCTTATTACTCAAAGTGCCTGTTGCTCTGTGTTTAAGTAGCAGTGCTTTAATGACCATAAGGTAAGCTTGTCTGACATCGTAAGATGCAAGTAAGCTTTAATAAGCATACTGTTAAAGAATTGCCAACATTGAAAGCCTTTCTGTTGTTGCCATGCAGAGAATACTTGACTAGATAATGTATAAGCCTTGGGTATTAAAGGACAGGATTCCATTATTTTAAAAAGCTCATTACACTTGTGGGAGACTTCCAGTCATCTCTACAGACTTTACCCGTAAACTAAACAGAATGCCAATCATGTGTGGTCCATAACCTGTACAGTAATCCTTTAAGCAATGTATCTTGAGCTTGTTTCTTGTTTGCTTTTCATTTTTTACTTTTATCATGTTTTCCCCATGAAACAAGTTGTCAGGCAGCAGGTCTTTTTTGGATAAGAAACATTTTTACAAGTGGGGGCATCACATAAATTTCTACTTTCAGCATGTTGCTTGGTACTTTAATAAAGCTGAATATATAATTAGAACTGCAGTGCAAGGAGAAGTGGTTTGAGTTGAGTGCTTCTGGTTTTTCTTATACTTGATTTTGACTGGCATTCCAGTAATGTATTTAAAAAGTAATTTATTTTTTCATGCCTCACAACCTTTTGTTTCCATCTAGATATTAAGTAAGCTGTCATGCAGCCAATACATTGAAATATTTTTATTCTTCTACACTTATTTTTGTCTTGATTGGACTTTCATAATGATGGTTTGCCACCCAGGGCAGTGTATTTAATTAAAGTTAGTTTTTTGTGGTTTTGTGCATAGCTCCTCCCCTTTATGGTTGACCACACCCCTTCCCTTTGACCCCACCCATTCAGCGTCTCCTGCAGCCCCCCTGTGATTTGAAGTCACCAGCCGCCACTGTGTACAAAGAGGAGTGAAAGGAAAAAAAGTTGTAATACAAGTAGAGCTTTCAATAATATGAGTCTTTGAGAGACTTTGGTTGTTTTGGAGATGTATGGCTTTGGAAAGAGATTTATTAGGTATTTGGGGGAAAAAAAGTACACCATGATATTCCCTGTTAGGGAAAGAAGTTAAGATGAAATGTATTTTCTGAAATAGGGATATCTTCTTACAGGAAGGGAAATGTGCCATAGAAAATGGAATCAGTATTCTAGTATTCCTGTGCAGATGCCACAATATTAGTTACAAAGAGCAGAATATAGATGAAATATGCAATGATTGTATTGTAGGGGGAATTAGGCAATATTCATTTTCGGTTAAATAGAAAAATTAAAGGCTGTGGAGGTGTAAAAAAGTTAGGAGGATGTATACTTTCCAAGAAAGAGATTGACATATTATTAAAAATGGTTCAAAAGATTATACAGTGAAATTCTGTGGGAGATAATTGAAAAAGGAAGAAAATTGAGACCATGTAGAATGGTTTTAAAAGTATGTTGCATCTTTCGGCTTTTCCCGGTTAGGGGTCGCCACAGCGGAATTCCGGTCCGCTAATGATTGGTAGTCGATTTTTACGTGCCGAGTTACCAGCCCTGACGCACAACCTTCAACGAAGGTACGCCCATTCACGCATGTCTCCACGCAGAAGACGCTCTAGCTGAGAATCGAACTGGACAGCGTCTGACTGGGAGGCGACAACGCTACAGCAGCACTGCCACCGCGGGTAATGGTTTTAAAAGTATAATTTGGTAAAAAATGCAGTTGCTTAACACAGTAATCCTTCCATTGCTCAGTTATTGGACATGTGTATAGTGTATAGCCTTCCTTTAGATTTTGAAAAGAGCGTCTGGATATGATTTTTTTTTCATTTGGGATTCTAGGTTAAACACAATAAAAGGGGGAGTTTATATAACAGATTTTAGAAAGGTAGCATGAAAAGGATAATCATATTCTCTTAAACGGTTCATTGCATGTAAATTGTATTTTAAGAGAAATAGAGAAAAAAGATCAATGTTAAGCAAGATTTTGCTAGAAAAATATAAATACTTTGTAAATATACTGAAAAGTAAAATAAAAATTGCAATAAAGAGGATTTTGTTATGAATGTAGTAGAGAAGTAAGGAAGGAGAAAACAAATGTTTGTAGATGAAATGAAGATAGATCAGATTTGTACCAAGGAGCGGTGGAAAATTTTTATTGTGTTCATGCGTCGTAAGATGTTGATCACAGGAAGAAGGCTCTAGTTAAAAGGCAGACAAGATGTAAAAATATGAAAGTATTTCAGTTAGCTAAACTCTCTATAAAAGGAGAAATTAAATGTATGTTTTCAAGGTTATAACGTTGAAGAAACCATGGAACACATACTTCCAAAAGGAATGAAGATTTTGGTGCAAAGTGCAACATTTATATTTAAAAGACAATGTCACTTATGATTGATAGAGATGTGCCATAATAAAGATATTATGAAAGTCTGGTGACAACATTCACATAGTAGACCAAGTATGTAGAAGTTGTTTGTGTTTACAGTCAATATGGACAGAAAGATGTGGTGAAATTCTTTATAATAAAAACTGGGAAAGTGAAGATGCATCAGAAAAAAAATCTTTGTTTATATACATATATATATATATGGGTCCCCTTCACATGGTCGACAGTTCATATAATCGACACTCATTTGGTCGACAGTTCGTTTGGTCGACAAGCAGATTTGCCCCCTACCCCAGTGTTGTGCAACGCTGGAGTTGATATATATAGTTAGGGGGCACAGCCCCCCACCTAAAATGCTTGTCGATCACCATATGAACTGTCGACCATGTCAGGTAGACCCATATATATATATATATATATATATATATATATATATATATATATATATATATATATATATATATATATATATATTGTGTGTGTGCTTTTATGTGCCATGGGATATTTTGTCCATTGTTTTGTCTCAAGCTTCCCGGTCCCTGAAGGTATGAGAAAATTTGAGCCATATACAAGGATGCCTTTCATGGTTATGATAACTAATGCAGACCCGTATCACATTGATTCTTGTGGCTAGTGTGTTAGACTAATTGAGACTGACAGGAAGCTTTTCCTTTCAGAAAACCTCTTCCCCCAGCTGGACTGGGTGGTTCCTTTTACTTTTTCAATCACTGACTTTGCAGGTAGTCCATATTACCAGTGTTGGCCACCTGTATGATTTGGACCTCAGTTATCCCATGCAGGTGTCAGCTGTTTTGCCCATTATGATCTTGTTGAAGATGGTTGCCAAGAAGCAGCTGATGAGTCAGGTGTTCATAATAAGGCTGTCTACTGCAGTATTATTATTATTGGGAACTAAGCAGACAGGCATCTGTTCTTATAGTCTGGCTTTCAGAACTTTGAACATCCCCAGAGTTATGGTTGATTTTTTCATTTCCTGAGGACATCAGCAGAACAATCCT
Organism: Protopterus annectens; assembly: GCF_019279795.1. Taxonomy (NCBI): domain Eukaryota; kingdom Metazoa; phylum Chordata; order Ceratodontiformes; family Protopteridae; genus Protopterus; species Protopterus annectens. Next base: position 181,310,530 of record NC_056737.1, on the reverse strand, counting down.
ATCATTAGAAAAGGGAGCGCAACCTGCTCCATTTTAAGTTCCTTTTTCTATTTCCTACAAGAACAGTTGGGAGTTTTTCTGTCAGTGCTGCCTCTTTGTCTCTCTCTCTCTCTGTCTCTGTCTTTCTCTTGCTCTGCTCTTCTCTGCTCCAGCTTGGTTAGGAACAATTTTCTACAAATGTTCTGTTGCTAATTTTGCTGACTGATGGAGGATCAGGGTGGAATAGATGTTCCATGCCCATCCTTAGGGGAGCAGGGGAGGTGTTTATTAATGAACCACATTAATAAAGGGGAGACATGGTCCAAAGAGGGAAATTGCATCAGATGTGTGCCAACAAATGTAGGGGAGAGCATGAGGAAAGTGAGTAGGTCATATATGACCCCCCTCCCTCCGGCTAGAAGATGGACAGAGGATGTTCCAAGAAACTCTTAGGTTCCCCGCTGGCCCTGGGGGAAATTCAGGCATTGGACCAGGAGTGAATTGGAGTGCCAGTATTTCTAGGGTAGGACACTGGCCACTAGGGCAGCTGTGAGAATGAAAGTAAGAGGGAGTATTCTGTTTTTAACTTTGCTTATGGTTGATTGTTAGTAGTTGTTCACAATGTATTGCATTTTTCTTGGTCTTTCTGAGGCCAGTGATGTCTTTGTGAAACATCACCAACAAGTATGCCTGCAGCAGATAAATTGCGTAAAAGGACTATCACCTTCATTTTGTTTTTCTCTTTCTTATAAGAAAGCTAAATATTTCTCTCTTTGTACTCTCTTTTATTTTAACAAGAAGATCTTTCTCTGTGGGTCCAGAATAATCTTTGAGTATAAAAAGGTTTTGGTATTTATTGAGAGAATAATGGCCCTTCACTAGCAGCTGCAGTAGGAGAGATATCTACATATGGGAGAAGTAAGGAGCACAAGGGCAAGTTCTGTAAATGGCCACTTGGAATCTGCAGTAAGTAGCCTAGTCTCATCATGTATGACAAGAATAATGAAACAGTAAATTAGACTAGTCCCCTCATAATGAAACAGTGAGTAGCCTAGTCCTCTTATATATATCAAGAATAATGAAAACGGTAGGTAGACTAGTTCCCTCATATACAACAAGAGTAATGAAACTGTAAGTAGGACTAGTCCATGCGTATATAACAAGAATAATGAAACAGTCATGAACTGTTATGCTAATACTTAGATCAGTGCTAAACTAGATCAAGTTTGATAGAAACATGCAAACAGATGCTGTTTGTAAAATATGTTTGACTTAACCTAACAGCATTGTCATTTTCTTTGCAGTTCCACAAAAACAGATGGTGCCTGTTGCCCCCAGGACACGCAGCATGGATGAAGGCCTCATTCAGGAAGTAGTCCCTGTTCAGACAAGTACTGCCTTGGGTACTAGACTACAGGGTGTCCTAACAGAGCAAAAGTCCCTTCCAGAAACACAAGGTTAGTTGTCTTAATCTATTGGTATCTTCAGTATTGAATGTGGATGTTGATTAAGTCCCAGGTACCTTTTCAGCACTGGGCACCATTGTTGTGAAATATTAACAAAAACATCTAATAGCAAAACTTTTAAATGTAGGTAAGATGTTGATCTTCCAGTTTGTTTCAATCTTGGAACTGAATCTTGGGTGATTATATGTCATAGACAAGTTAAAGTGAAATACTATCTCATTCTTTCAAACTAGAACTGCATCATTTTCCTTAAATGTATTTCTTTCAGCATCGATGGTATTCAGAAGTATTATAGCCACAGTCTTGGACCATCTATGAGTAATCAGTTGAGCTTGAAAGAGGTCATATGCTAGTTCACCATGTACTGTATGATGTGACTTTTGCAAGTGGACAAACAAGTGGCTTCATTGTGCAAAGGGATAAAGTCTTAAATGTGATACTAACAAAATAAATCTGATTAGCAGTTTACTTGCTTAAGGAACTGCTGCACAGAGGATGTGGGTAAGCATATGACTCCAGCTCACCCATCCTGATAGGAGGAACCTCAGCTTAGTCCACCACTGTGATAGGGCACTCAACAGAAGTAGGTATTTGTGACCATGTTTGAGAATTTCTACAGCATAAGGCATATTAGAAGCTGCCATATGGTCTACTGTTTGCACCGTTGCTAAACATTGCAAATTGAGCGGACATTCAAGGACAGGATAGGCTTTGGGATTGGGTCTATTGCAGGGTATCTTGTAACTCTGGTCACCTCTATTCAGTATATGAGTATAGCTTTGGAATATGTCTGTATGTTATAGTTTACTGCTACAGTGTACTTCAGCAAAGAAGATTGTGCAGTTGTGTTAAGAAATAGTCACTATAACAGTAAAAATATTCTCCCTCCATCACCTTATGGATTGCATTTAATTACTTAAAACTGTTATTTTTTACCTTTTTACAGTTAGTTCTTTTGTTTGTATTTCAATACGTGGTAATTTTTTAAGGATAAAAATTTACCACCACCAGCACTATTTAATTTCCCTTTGCAAGCTGTATTTCTGAAAGAATGCATGAAATTGCCTAACAATGCTGGTTTATAACAATGCCTTATGCATCTAGAAGGTTCCACAGAATGCCAGAATGGGTTCTTCATTAACCTTCATATAGGGAATAATGGGCTGCTCTTTAAAACTCTGACCAGAATGAATGCAAGGTAGATGGGATAAAATCCTGATATTCTGATTTCCTGTTATAGTGTTGTAATTTCATAGTAAGTATACTTAGCCACAGTATTTACTTTCTGAGATATTGTACAAGACTTCAGCAAATTTCATACTCATTAAGATGAAATACACAGATAGACAAATGTTTGTGGTACAGAACATGTTTTATTCCTGGTGACTAGGAATTTTACTGCAGGCAAATAAGTACTTATAATTTTTTCTCCATCCTGTAGCAATGACTTTTCATCTTAGGGAAGACATTTAACTCATTGCTTCCTGTAAGAGTACAATTGTCAGGAAAGCAGAGTTCTTGTGTATCCTATAAGAATATACTCCTCTTCACAGGAGATTTACTTTTTGAAGTCCTGGTAAAGGTAGACGCACAAAACTATGGCAGTAAAGTGGCATCTGCAAGCTGATATGATTTGCTAAGAATGCTAGTGAAATGGTCAACATGGGACTTGCAATGCTGTAGTTATTAAGGAGTGATTGCAAAAAATTAAGAAAAATATGACCTAGTTCTATGTGTATATTAGTAATACAGCAAATAGTGTGATCCTACATTGTTGTATATTCAAGTATGTGCCAGTAAAAATATTACATTAAAACATGGTGAGTAATGTGAAGAAAATCTGATTATATAGGGTGGGTAACGTGAAGAAATTCTGATTATATAAATGCTTTTTCCTAAAGCAGTTATAACTATTATCTGTATTTTCATAACTGCATTAATTTCAAATATGCTGTGTGACCTACATGTAAGCAAATGGTGCCATATTATACAAAATATTAAGGAACACAGTGATGCCACTAATAATTGCCGTCTAACATAAATGGTTTTGTAGATTAATATTGTTTTGAAATATTGTGAAAATATTATATGCGTTATGTGCACAGATTCAGCAAACCACAAAACAGTAGAATGCTATCCCCTCATGTCTTACATCATTGGAAAGCTGTTGAACCGGTGAATCATTTTCTTACTGATTACCTTGAGTCTATCTTGCACACTTACAGAGATATAACCCTTTGTTTGAGTATAAAAGTAGTACTTTGGCAAGCAAAGTACATGATCTGATGTCGAATTCATTCTTCCTCAACATGTGGGTTATGGATCTGACCTCAGATCTGACTCCGCTGCATTCAGACTTTGGATACAGATCTCAAGCTCCTCTCTACACATAATGCCCTAGTCCACCTCAGTACCTCAGATCTCGTTTGCCACCATCTCACATGGACGTAGATCCTCTCTCTGAGCACTGTACAAGCTTTTCTAAGTGTGCTGCAAGTGTTTACCTTCAGAAACCTCTCTCTCTCTACTTATTTACCTATTTAATAATTTTTTTCATAACCTAAAAATTTTCTGCTGTATTTCCTTTCTTTATCATTAGCTTTTCAACCTCAGTGAGGTAATTTCTTACGTATCATTGTTGGCACTTTTTCTTTATCTTCCTTTCTGTATCCCCTTTCTTACCCAGATTAGCAGGGTATTCTTCCACTACCATTGTTGGTAGTCTTCCACTATATAAACATATATATTTATGTGTTTAAAATATGCACTTCCTGTGGGCACAAAATTCCAAAATCAGATGCCCACAGGTAGTGCATTTATTGTTTAGGGGTAGCACATCTAGATACAAACTGTACCATTTATGCTGTGTTTAACTCGAGGGCTATTACTGACAGGAGGAATAAGTTAGTCCTCAAAGGATTGTTACTTCCTTCCTCTTCTTTTTCCTGTGGGACTCACACCCCCAGCAAATTGTTTAAGGCTGTGTTGGAACATAGAAAATGGTCTCCGCCTAAGTCCTCAAGACTTCATTATCCTCGTGGAGCCTCCACTAAAAAAACTTGGATCATTTAATGGGTACAAAGAGAAAAACTTCGGACCCACTAGGCATTTCAGGAAGTTCTACTGCTCAACCTATGGATCCAAAACCATTGGATCTAATTTCTGGTACATTTCATAGTCTGAGAACTCACTCACCCGAGTTTATCGACCCTATTTCTCCTCAGCTGGAGTCTCTCAAACATCCTTGGATCCTACACTTTTCCCCCTGTCGTTCTGAGCTCTGATCCCATCAGACCTACTCCACAGGGACAACCAGTACCAACTAGCATCCAGACAGTTCCCAAAGAGGAAGTACCCCTTCCTTTGAACACCTCGACAGACCATCCTGCTAAGGAGATTCATTGTAAGAGGACATGTAAAAGGAGGCACATAGATTCCCCCTTGGAATCTCTCACCAAAAGATACTGATTTCTGTAAAGGGGAAGGGTCTCCCAGATCACCACCTGATGATGTCTCATTTGGAGACATTTTGGAGATCCATAAACAGAAAGGTGTTTGGTCCTCAGGTAGTCCTTCTCCTGAGGAGCCAGTATTTCTGGAAGCTTTTGGTGATGATTCATCTATGTCTTGGCTGACTCCCCTGGCCAATAAGCTTTTTGACCTAGTCTCTCACTATCATGGAAGGAACTGGATTCTGTTGAACCAATCCCACTTCATCAAGACAAAATTTTAGCTCCTCCAAAAGGTAAACTTCATTGGAGCAAAGGAGTGCCTCTTGATGCAGTGTTGTGATGGCAGCCACTAAGAAGGAGCTAGCAGACAGAGCTTCCATGTTCATCCCCTTAACAGATAGTCCAGGGTGTTATATATGCTTGGAAAGCACATATTTGTTTCTGCAACCTTTGCATTGAGGTCCCTGAATTATTTGGCACACATTACATGACTGCAGAGGAATTTCACCAATTAACTATCAAAATCTGTCCATGCCTGCAGAGGATTGTAAAAGATCATTCTCACAGCTGGCCACTCTGTTATCTATTTCAAGTGCATCCATGAAGTCAGTTTCTAGCATAGCAGAAGGTACCTCACAGGCTGCTGGTTCAGGCATTGCTGTAAGGAGACATTCCTGGATGCGGTTTTGTGATTTTGTGGAGCCTTTCAAGTCTTCTTTCATCAATGATTCTTTTGATAGAACATTCTTGTTTGGCCTTTCTGTGAAAGAAACGCTTTCCTGCAGTGAACAGGAAGTAAAGACCCTGTCTGCCTTAGGGATTTGCTTTTCTACTCCTCAATGATCCTTTTTAAGGCATCAAAGAAGAGGCAAGAAAATATGGTTCCATAAATCCCAGGGATCTTTCCAGGATTCACATGTTGACAAGTCCTTCAGAGACGGAGGAAGGAGTTCAAATAGAAGATGCCATACTTGCAGCAGAGGAGGCTCACAAAACCTGGGTTTCCAAGATTCCTTTCCAGATAGACCCTTTCAGCGCTGCTGAAGGGCTGTCTGAATGCTCGCCTCTGCTTGTCCTTGCACCCAGGTGCCTGGTCTGTTATAACAAAAGATTCTTGGGTGCAAAAATAATATCCATAGGTTGCTTTACACCATTTTCCCTGATAGCCACTTCCAAAAGAAGAACCTTCTTTATGTTCCACACAGTCAGAGAAGCTGCAGTTCAAGAGATTCAGAAGCTGCTGGACATAAGCGTATCCAGGAGATCCCACCAGACCCAGAGAAGATTCAGGACTTACTCAAGGTTCTTTTTAGTGCCAGAAAAGACAAGGGACCCAAGACCAATTTTGGACCTAAGCAATCTGAACCAGTATGTAAGGAAATCAAACTTCTGCATGGTCACGGTTCAGTCCATTCTACCTCTTTTACACCAGGATGATTGGATGTGCTCATTTGATCTTCATGACACGTGCTATCACATCAAAATAAACAGACAGTCCTGAAGACACTTGCGTTTTCAATTGGCAGCCAAACACTATCAGTTCAGAGCCCTGCCCTTTAGACTCACCACAGCCCCTGGGGTTTTTACAAAGTGTATGGCAGTGGTAGCAGCTCACCTGAGACTGCAAGGATTCTGAGTGTTTCCATACTTAGATGACTGGCTCCTCACCACACCAACCAGGCATCACGTAGAACAGTCCAGTGACTATTTGCTCCAAATTTGCCAAACACTAGGCATTACAGTCAACATTTCCAAATCCAAACTGCTACTGGCATAGAGTCTGGAGTTCATTGGTGGTCATTTAAACATAGTAAGTCAGATTGCTTCTCTGCCTCTTCATTGTATAGGCATAATCAAGTCTCAGGTTAAAAAATTCTTTCTCATCCCACTCCTCCTGCCAGACTTGTCCTTCAGGCCCTAGGTTTCACGGCAACGTCTGTAGTATTAGCCCATTAGTATGTTACTATATGCATGTTCTTCAGTGGAGTGTAGCTGTTCAGTTATGACAACCTCTATCCTTTCCAGTCAGACTTACTCTGGTATGCAGAAACCATCTTCGCTGGTGGATCAGGTTAAACGACATTTACATAGATCGCCCCTTTGTTCTATCTCCCCCAGTGGCCATGGTGACTGCAGACTCTCCTCAGTTGGGGTGGGGGACATTTCTTGGAAAGGACTGTCCAAGGCACGTGCTCCCCCCAAGAGACAAATTCACACAGCAAAGTCCTAGAGATGAGAGCATTCCTACTATAATTGCAGGCATTTCAATGTATTCTCCCTCTGGAGACTATTGTGATTCAAACCTACGTCTATGGTCTGGTACATCAACAAACTAGGAGAACTTGATCTACCCCCTATGTCGAGAAGCTATGAGAATGTGGCAGTGGGAAATCTTCTCCAACTGCTTTCTAGTGGCAGTGCACATTCTGGGAAAATCCATTGTACCAGTGGACAAACTCAGCAGGTCCATTCTGACATGAGTGGTTTCAGTCAGTGGTGGAGATCATTTTCTGTCATTGGGGCCAATGTTTTTGCTTCTTCCCACAACAACAAATGCATCAGGTACTTTGCCTTGTTTCCCCCTTAGGGGGAGTCACTGAGAGCTGCTGTAGTCCATGTTTGCCCCTCTGGTGTACTTTACGCCTATCCCCCAGTACCTTTGATTCCAAAATTCTTATAGAAAGCCAGGTGGTTGAAAAGCTTGGTTATCTTCATTGCTCCCTTTGGGCCTTGCCAGGTGTGGTTCCCCTTCCTTTTGCCTCATGTTCATTATCTTCCTTGGATACTGGACCCCTGTCTACCTGTCTAGACCTCTTTCACATCCCTCGGGGATAAAACATACAAATATCCCAGTCCTCAAACTAACCGCATGGTTTATCCAGTTTCATTAATAGCTAGACAGCCCTGGCTTTCTTTCCCAGTTCGTCATATACCTTTGTCCTCACAGAAAGATTTCACTAAGAGGATTTACAAGAGTAAATGGAAAAGATTTTAGATTTGGGCCTTGGGAAATGACATTGATCATTTTACTGCCCATATTTCTTCAGTGTTGGAGTTTTTAGCTTCTCTTTTTAAATAAGGTGGTAGTTTTGACACAGTCAAAGTGCAGTTGGCAGCCATATCAAGTTTTCACTCATGAGACAATGCGTCTTGCTTGGTTGCTTCCAAGGTGTGCAAGGCTTTCCTAAAGGCCACCTTCTTGCTCAGACCTCCAGTAAAGATCCGTCACCTCCTTGGGGATTTAACAGTAGTACTTTGAATGCTTAACTCAACAACCCTTTGAACCTTCAGCAAAAATTGATTAAAACTTTCTGTCTGGAAAATAGCTTTTTTAGTTGCTATTACATCTGCAGAAAGGATTTCTGAACTCCAGATTCTTTCATCCAAAGCCCAGAGTTACTTTATGAACCAGTCCTTTTTTCCTACTAAAAGTGGCTTCTGAATCAAACATTAATCAAACCGTTCATTTATCAGTCTTCTTTTCTGAATTTTTGAACAAAGGAGAATGTGTTACATATTTTAGATATGCATAGAAAGCTAGATTTCTATTTACACAGAACCAAAGATTCAGAAAAACAAACCATCTGTTTGTCTGTTTTACACCTAGTAGGCTGGGTTTTCCAATTTCTAAAGTTACATTGACCAAATGGGTAACTAATGGCATTTCCTGGATATATTCCCAACAAGGTCTCTCCCTGCCAAAACCACCTAAGGCTTATTCAACCAGATCCATTGCTACCTCACCTGCCTTTTGGTCTAAAACTTTCATTGATGATATTTGTGCATCAAACACCTGGTGTAATGAACATGCCTTAATTACCCATTGCAAATTGGACATAATTTCCAGAAGCAGAACTGCTTTTGGTTCAGCAGTTCTCCTGTAATATCCTTCCACAAGGGCCACCCAAGATTTATGTAGCTGGGGATTTTGTCCTATACGTTGAAGAATGAAAAGGACAACATCATATAATAAAGTTATGTACTCACGAAAAGACAAACAACAGACTGTGCAGAAAATAAAGAATTACAGGAGCTTGTGCATTCTGCAAGCCAAGTCAGCAAGCATACCTTGCAATGTGGGTTTGACGCCCTAGAAGCATCTTGCAGGGCAGCAGTCACTGGTTCTTTACTGAGAAGGTATGCTTGGCTTAAGAAACAGACCTTGCCAGACCATGTCAAATCAAAACTACTAGACGCTCCTTTGAATAAAGACAGTTTGTTTGGCACCAAAGTAGAAGAGGTTCTAAAAAAGATGGAAGAAAAAGCTGAGTCTATGCAGACAGTCAAAGATTTTTTGCAGGTGCAGCCTCCTACAATTCAGTAGGCATTGCCCCTCAAAACATTGGTCCTTTCCTGCCCCCTCAAGGCCGTATCAAACTAGACCCAGGGGAAACAGACCCACCGTTTACAGTCTCAGGGTATGCAGAGATCTAAGCAATGGAGTACCTCCACTTCTAAAAAAGGGAGTGCTAAGCCACCCCCTTATGGAAAGAATTCACAATGACTTGTCAACCCCACTCGTCACCTCTGCCCAATTGCTCATGCCCCTAGGAGGAAAACTTGCCCACCATGCAAAACACGGGACCTCCATCACCAAAGTCCGATGGGTCCTCAACATTGTATCCCAGGGGGTGGTGCTGTGGTAGCGTTGTCACCTCACAGTAAGACGTTGTCCTGTTCGATTCTCAGCTAGAGCGTCTTCAGTGTGGAGACATGCGTGAATGGGCGTACCTTCGTTGAAGGTTGTGCGTTAGGGCCGGCAACTCTGCACGTAAAAATCTAGTGCCAGTCATTAGCGGACCGGAGTTCCGCTGTGGCGACCCCTAACTGGGAAAAGCCGAAAGACACAACAACAACACTGCCAACCCCGAAAGGGTTCCCAGACCTTCCTCCAAACCAGTGGGCAGAGGCACAAAACCAAGTTCAATCCCTGCTCTCCATAAGGGCAGTTTGACCTGTTGCTGCAGAACAGATAGGTCAAGGGTTTTATTCCAGACTTTTCGTGGTACCCAGTATAGAGGGCACTTGGCGCCCAATCCCAAATCTTTCCATTCTAAACACCTTCCTGGTGGTACCAAAATTCAAAATGCTTACCCTTCAGTAGCTTCTTCCTATGCTGTGCAAAGAGGCTTGATTAGTCACCCTAGACCTAAAAGAAGCCTATCTGCACATCCCTATCAAGGAATCATGCAGGAAATATCTATGTTTCAGGGCAGGATCTATACATTATCAGTTCTCTGCACTTACCTTTGGCTTATCCACTGCTCCCAGAGTCTTCACAAAATGCCTGGCTCCAGCCATTGCCTATTGCAGACAAAGAAACTCTCAGTCAACAGAAAAATGGGCTCCCTATACAGGATCAAATATTTTCTCACTCCAACAGCCAGAACTACTATTGCCCACTCTCATCTAATCTCAACACTCCTCTATGCCTCACCAATTTACACTAACCTATCCAAGAAGAATCTTCTTAAACTCACTACATCTTACAACAACATTGCCAGATTTTCTAGTGGTAATCGCTTTAGAACTCATCACTGCCAGAATCTAAAACAACTAGGATGGCTTGAACTGCAAAATCAGCCTTATTTTAACCAACTAACCATCGTTCATAAGATCCTCAACCAACCCAACAGCACTCCTATACTCTCAAACCTCATTACTCCATATAAAAATCTTAATACCTTATGCTCTGCTAACAAACCACTACTTAGTAAGTCTAACAATATGGCAGGAAACTCTCTTTTCTCTAACACAACTGAGAAATACTGGAATCTTCTACCTAGTGAATCTTATATCACTTCCTTCCCTACCCCACTTCAAACAAAAACTCAAAATATACCTTAGAACACACTGGCTATGCCCTTGCACTAACCCTGACTAAACTACTACCTCATCGACTAAGTTTCTCCTAACTCCTCTCTAATTATAATTTAATGATCTTTCTGCAAACTTTAGAAGAATAGCAAACTCGCTTTAGTGATGTTCTACCTCACATGGATATCTTGATCAACATATTATCAATACTCTTATGTAACCGTTCTCAGGAAATTGTAAACCTTAAGTTTAATCTACCTCATGAGAAAATCTTGTCCCATATTATTGTAAATATTTGTCTTGTAATAAACTGTAAAATGTTTGTATCTACTGCTATGTTAACTTGATTGTAACCTTACAAACACTGTTTTGTATTTGTAACCTTATACATTTTGTTATAATATATCTGTCTTTGGAGCTTTTCTCCTCGGGCCTCTACTGAAAATGGACATATATCCAGTTGGACTAGCCCAGTCAACAAATGTAAAATAAATAAAATAAAATAAATATACCCTTACTTGGACGATTGTTTGATTCAGGCAGACAGTCAGGAAAAGCTGATGCAGCACCTGACGTTTTTAAAGAACCTTCTAACCTCCCTGGGGTACACTGTCAACGGAAAGAAATCAAAACTAGTACCCAGTCAAAAGATTGTTTTCCTGGGAGCAAGCTTGGACACAGCCTCCCAGATGGCATTTCTTACTCCAGAAAAATAAGAGTTTCTTTGGTGGGCAGCAGCATGCGACCACAACAAGGGGCTTCCCTTTACACAACCCCATGCCACCCAGAACCTAACCACAGATGCATCAGACTATGCCTGGGTGGCACATCTGGGAGACAAGTGCATTCAGGGCCACTGGAGCCCAAGTCAAATTAATCTGCAGATCAACCAAAAAGAGATGTTAGGTGTTCGGCATGCTCTGCAGCTTTCAGAACCCTTCTCTCACCTGGACCCCTGCTAATAAAAACAGACAACACCACAGTTATGTGGTACATCACCAAGCAGGGGGAACCCACTCTTAGACACTGTGGAACAACGGCATTGGACATGCAGATCCATCTGCAAGCTCAATTCCTTCCAGGCAAACAAAACTCTCTGGCAGATGACTTGAACAAAAATCTCCTAGATCCACACGAGTGGCAATTAAATCCCAGCACTTTCAGCTTGTTAACCCAGAAATGGGGGATACCAGAGGTAGACTTTTTTGCCTCCCCCAGCAATCACCAGATCAGCAAATTCTGCACCAGGACACCACACAGCAGAGCATAGAAAGTGGATGCCCTATCCTTCCAGTGGGTAAACCTCTCAATTTATGCCTTTCCCCTCTGCCTCTTCTTTCAACAATACTACTCAAGATAAGACAGGACAGACCAAGGGCAATCCTGATTGCTCCAGACTGGCCACACCAGCACTGGCACCCACTACTGTGCAGCCTGTCAACGGTGCCACCATGGCATCTACCTCAGATCCCAACCCTCCTCACTCAGCAGGAGGGACAAATCCTGCATCCGCAACTGCAAGCCCTGAACCTTGCAGCCTGGCTTATTCCCTGAATTCTCCCCCAGTGCCCAGCCTAAGCAAGCAGGTACTGGATGTCATTCTGGAAGCCAGAAGACCCAGTACAAGGAAATTCTATGCTGTTAAGTGGAAAAGGTATTGTTCCTGGATTCAAAGGAGCAGGCACTGCTCTGCCCCCCTTACCTCTAATCCTGGATTACCTAGCAGATCTACTTCACAGAGGCCTTTCTTTCTCTTCCATTAAGATCCATGCTTCTGCTAGCTCGGCTCATTACAACACTGAGCCACCTCTCTTCTCTCACCTTCTCATCAAACAGTTCCTGAGAGGGGCCAACAATTTAAGGACACCAAGGAGAGCACTCACCCCGGCTTTGAACCTGCAGCATCAGCAGAGTTAAAATTCCTCTCTTGGAAAACAGCCTTGCTTCTGGCCATCGCTTCAGCTAGAAGAGTGTCAGAGCTACAAGCACTTATGGCTGTGGAACCCTTCATTATTTTTCATGCTGACAGGGTCTCCCTCAGAACTAACCCTACTTTTATGCCTAAAGTGGTGCCCAGTGTAGCTCTCAACCAATCTATCCATTTGCCAACCTTCTTTCCCAATCCTCAAAATAAAGGGGAAAGGATCCTATACTCTTCAGACATGCACAGGCAGCTCAGATTCTACCTTGACAAGACTAAGCCATTCAGAAAATCTGACCAGCTACTGCTCAGCTTTGCATCTGTGGCAGAGGGCAAGGCTATATCTAAACAAACAATTTCCAAATGGATAACACACTGTATCCATTTCTGTTGCAAACACCATGCGAAACCAACCCCTCAGGGGGTCAGAACACATTCCACCAGGGCAACCTCTACCTCTACAGCAATTCTCAGGGGAGTCCCTACCAGGGATATTGTGGAAGCTGCTACCTAGAGTTCTGTTACCTGCCTATCTTTTCCAAATTCAGGGCAGGTTTTGCTACAGCAGTCCTGCAGGGTATACTAGCCAGCCTTATCTCTTCTTGACTGCCTCCACCCATTCTTCAGCTTTGGGAATCAACCCAAGTGTGATGACTGCAACAGTGAAACACGAAGAACATAGTACAGTTGTGTACACTTACCATAAATGTAGATGTTTGAGTGTATTCACTGTTGCAGTCCTGGTTTCCCACCCTCCAGCCTCCATCTCTCTCTCTCTCTTCTTCTTCTTCTTTCGGCTTTTCCCGGTTAGGGGTCGCCACAGTGGATCACCTGTCCGCTCATGATTGGCAGTGGAGTTTTACAGTGTTGAGTTGCCAGCCCGATGCCCAACCTTCCATGGAAGGCACATGTACACACACACTCATACCTAGGGCCAATTTAGAGTGTCCAATCCACCTACAGCATGTCTTTGGGATGTGGGAGGAAACTGGAGCACCCGGAGGAAACCCACGCGACCACAGGGAGGACATGCACACTCCGCACAGAAGGCACCCCAGCTGAAAATCGAACCGGAGAACCTCTTGCTGTGTGGTGGCAATGCTAACCTCTCTCTCTTTCTCTCTCTGTACTTTAAATGTATTACTCACCCCTTACAGGGCTATGGTATTTACTTTTTACTGGTAGTGTTTTTTCCACCATAACTTAGCTCCCTATTTGAGGGCTCCTGACATTTGGGGGCAAGAAAAACTGATGTAATGGCGTTGGCTGTCTGTTTTTTGCGACAGCAACCGATGCAGAAATAGTGAGTCTCTGGTATTCGGGCCGACTGAGGGCTACCTGCAGGCAGATAACCCAAGTTTGATGACTGCAACAGTGAATACACTCGAACATCTACATTTAAGGTAAGTGTACACAACTGTACTTTTGTGCACCCCAACCTGCAGACTCTCAGACTTTCTGCCTGGATAAGTCATTATAATTCTTTCCTGAGCACTCCCTGTGTAGTCAGGTGCTTAATATCCTTAAAGAGTCTAGAAGACCCAGTAGTAGGAAAATATATGCTGCCAAGTGGAAAAGATTCTGTATTTGTTGTCAGTAACAAGGCCTTAACCCTGTCTCAACCAACATTTCAACCATTTTGGCGTACCTGGCTATCTTGGTGAACAAAGACCACTCCTTCTCATCCATTAAGATGCACGCTTCTGACATTTCAGCCCACATCACTACTCTTTCTCCTATCTTTTCTCACCCGCTAGTGAAACATATCCATAGGGGAGTGGTGCACATCAGACCTCCCAGGATGCAGCCCACCCCTCCTTGGGACCTCAACTTTGTTCTAAAAAAATTTACCTTACCCCCTTTGAACCAGCTACTTTGGCTGATTTAAAATACTTGAATTGGAAGACTGCCCTTTTACTGGCTATCACCTCAACTTGTTGCAAGCCCTCATGACAGTTGGAACCCTTTTTTATCTTCCACCCAGGCAGAGTTTCACTCAGAACAAAGCCTTCCTTTATACCCAAGATGGTCACAAAGACTCCCCAGAACCAATTCATACACTTACCTACCTTCTTTCCTAAGCCACAGAACCAAGGGAAAGAATCCTTCACTTCTTGGATGTACACAGGCAGGGTTGCTACTACCTTGACAGTACTAAAACTTTCAGAAACTCTGAACTGTTTGTTTCCTTTGCTTTGGGCTCTGAAGCAAAACCAGTCTCCAAACTCCAAGTGGATCTCCCACTGTATTTCCTTTTGTTACACCTACCACGGTAAAAAAAAAAACCCTGAATCTGTTAGAAGTGGCCCTAGTTGAGTGGGTCCTATCTCCACTGCATACCTGAGGGAAGTACCTACCAAAGACATTTTGGAAGCAGCTACCTGGATATTGGTGCATACCTTTACCAAGCACTATCACCTGTCAGCCTTCTCCAAGTCCATAGCAGGATTTGCCACTGCCATCTATCCATTAAGACACCTACCAGCATCTTCTCAGCTTTAGGAGTCATACCTTAAGTCAGGACTGCAACACTGAAGCACGAAGAATGTTTGTACAGTTGTGTACACTTACCATAAATGTAGATGTTCGAGTGGATTCACTGTTGCAGTCTTCTTTCGATCCCTCCACCCCCCCCAATGTTCTTCGTGTTTCACTGTTGCAGTCATTACACTTGGGTTAGCCTGCTGACAGGCTACCTTCAGTCGGCCTGAGTTCCAAAGTCTAGGTCCGGCGTCGGTTGCGGTCGCCTATTCCCTGACGTCAGCGCACCAGGGGTATAAAAGATGCAACCGTTGCCATTGTCTTCAGTCTTTCTTGCCGCGTGGTGCCCGAAGCAGAAGCAGTTCGCAAGTGCCGGTCGGCCAACTCCTGAGATTTTCGTGTTCGAATTTCAGATCCGAAGTCTTCATTAAATGCTAAGTACCCCATTTTCTTGCTCCAGACCGATGTCAGAAAAAGTTAATAATTGTATTTCTTGTGGGAAGCAAATACCTCATAAGGACTTTCATTCTTACTGTATTCCTTGCCTAGGCCCTGACCACGACGTTGCTAGTTGTCGGTTTTGTGCTAGATTTAACTAACGCACTATTAAGCTTAGGTACAATTTTGCATTTCACTATTTTGGCAGAAGATTTAATTACACGATGCTGTCGGATAGCCATCCGACTACTGGAATTCACAAGAAACGCAAAGAAAAAGAAAAGGACAGGCATCCAAGGTCCAAAACCGACGACGAGGCTTCCTCTAAGCCAGTCGCCGGTTCTCAGTGAGGCGCTTTCGCAGCCCCTGACACCCGCTACTTTGGACTCGCAGGCCGCTACAGACTCCCATGTGGAGTCGACTAGGCCACTGGAAGCTCAAGGTATTGGACCTTCAGAAACAATTCCCTCAGATGGCTCCAGAGCCGCTGAGCAGGCATCGGCTTCTGAGGGTGTTTTCAGACCTACTCAATTATACATTAAAGCGACTCCAGCTACAAAGGCAAAGACTAAAGCACTTTTAAAGACAAAGAAACAATTACAACAGCCTCATGGTCAGGCCTCCATGCCCAAAAAACAGATGCTCAAAATGGCCGAAGACTTAATTACTTTGATCAGGGGTTCCCATCCCCCTCCTGATAAAAGGCCTAGGCAAGAGACAGAATATGAATCTTTTGATTCCTGTTCTGATCAGGAATACTCTCTTCCTCCTTATGAGGATTCTGATGCTGAAGAATCTATCCCTTCAGCCTCTCCTCCTGAGGATTACTCTTTTGGGGAAACCTTGCATACCATGAGGGAACATTTCCACTGGGCGAGCCAAGATTATTCAGAACCTAAGGAAAGGCTCAGAGACTTCATTCTACTCCCACAACACAGGCCCCTAGCTATTCCACCTGTGTTAGACATTGTAGATGATGTATTTTCAGAGTCCAGTCTGACCCCTGACTCCTTACCTCCAACTCCTGTTAAGCCGGACAGGTACTACAGGGTTCCTGACTCTCATAAATTCCTTTTCAAAAACCCTGCTGCTGATCCTGAAACTATCTCTCAGGGTCCCAAAGGGGTCAAAACTTCCACTGCAAAAAACTCTACCCCCTCTAACAGGGATTCTAGGGCTCTGGACAGATGGGGAAAAAAGATTTGCACTTCTGCTACCTTGGCTATAAGGGCTTTAAATTGTCAGTTTCATATGCTCAAATATCAGCAATATATTATGTCACTGCTTAAACAGAAAATGTTGATACATTCTGAATGTGCAGAAAACAAAGAAATGCAGGATTTATTGCATGCAGCTGAGCAAGTTGGAAAGCATACTTTGCAATGTGGTTTTAATTCTTTGGAGGCCTCCTGCAGGGCCGCTGTCACGGGTTTTGTCATTAGGAGGCATGCTTGTTTAAAGGAACAAAATCTACCTGATCATGTTAAAGCAAAATTATTAGATGCTCCATTACAGCATGATACCTTGTTTGGTGTTAAAGCAGAAGAGGTTTTAAAGAAAATGGAGGACAAAGCTAAATCTATGCAAACAGTCAAGGATTTCTTACAGGTACAGCCTCCAAGATTTAGCAGACACTGGCCTACAAAGAATTGGTCCTTTCCGGCGTCAGACAGACCACAAAGGGGCAGATACAGATGCCCAAGAGGCAGATCCCAGCACCAAGGTTCGTACAGGTCTAAACAATGGGGTGCTTCTACCTCCAAAAATGGAGAAGACAAATCACAGCCTTACAGGAAACAGTCCCAATGACTTCCCCCTGCCTGCGCCAAGCACTTATCTTCTGGCAACACCTTTAAGGGGAAAACTAGCACTTTTTTCTCAAAATTGGCACATAATAACCCAGGACAAATGGGTCTTAGACATAGTGTCACAGGGCTACAAGTTTCACTTTCATACCCTGCCAAAGGCAAACGGTTGGCCAGACCTGCCAAAAAAACAATGGGCAGAGGCACAAAAGCAAGTCTCCTCCCTCATGGACATGAGGGCCATTCAGCAAGTACCAGAGCAAGAGCAGGGACAAGGATTTTATTCAAGACTGTTCTTGGTACCCAGGAAGGACAAAGGCTGGAGACCAATACTGGACCTATCTATTCTAAACACATATCTGGATATACCAAAATTCAAAATGTTGACTTTACAGCAGCTTCTGCCCATGCTGGGCAAGAAGGCTTGGCTTGTGACTTTAGACCTAAAATAGGCATACCTGCATGTCCCAGTCAGACAAATATGCAGAAGATACCTCAGATTCAAAGCTGGCTCAATGCACTACCAATTCTCTGCACTGCCCTTTGGATTATCTACTGCACCCAGGATCTTTACAAAGTGCCTGGCACCAGTAATTGCATTCTGCAGACAAAGAGGAATACAAATATATCCTTACTTGGATGCCTGCCTCTTTCAAGCAGAGAACAAGGACATTCTACAACAGCATCTGGCATTTTTAAAGAGATTACTACCATGCCTAGGGTACACAGTCAGCGAACAGAAATCAAAACTAGTACCCTCTCAAGAGATAATATTCCTGGGTGCAAGCGTAAATACAACTGCCCAGATGGCTTATTTCACGCCAGACAAATGAAGGCAACTGACTACTTATTTCAAACTGTTGGCAACAAAGGCCCAGTTATCTGCAAGAAAAATTCTGCAGGCTTTGAGCTTCATGGCATCCTGCATTCTACTAATTCCATATGCAAGACTGCATATGAGGAAACTTCAATGGTACCTAAAAAGTGTTGGGACTCAGCATTGCCACAGCCTGGAAACAATAATTACTCTCATTCCCTGCCTGCAACAGGAGTTTCGATGGTGGGCGAAGGCCTGTCACCAGAGCAAGGGACAGCCATTCACCTTACCCCCAGCCTGGCAGACATTAACAACGGATGCATCAGATTATGCCCGGGGGGCCCACATGTTAGGAAGATGTATTCAAGGCACATGGTCCGCAAACCAAATGCATCTACATATCAATCAAAAAGAGATGCTAGCTGTTCAGAATGCCCTGACAGCCTTCAAGGACCTACTTCATCCAGGACAACTACTGATAAAGATAGACAATACCATGGTCATGTGGTATATAAACAAGCAGGGAGGCACTCATTCTTACCCCCTCTGCAGACTAGCCATGACTTTGTGAGACACAGCATTGACTTACCAAGTACATCTGCAGGCACAATTCCTGCCAGAAAAGATAAATATTCCAGCAGACGAACTAAGCAGAAACCTCATGGATCCCCACGAGTGGAAACTGGATCCACAAGTCTTCAACATGATAACAAGGAAATGGGGATGCCCGGACATAGACCTGTTTGCCTCTCCTCACAACTGCCAACTAAAGAGATTCTGTACAAGGACTTATCACAGACAATCATGGAAAATGGATGCCCTATCTTTCAGCTGGAAAAACGTAATAGTATATGCCTTTCCTCCACTACCTCTCCTCCCTAAAGTACTCCTACAGGTCAGACAGGAGAAACCAGAAATGATACTGATTGCTCCATACTGGCCCCGTTAGTACTGGTATCCAATCCTAAGGAACTTGTCTCAATGCCCAGCCTGGACTTTGCCTCAAATACCTCATGTACTGTCCCAACAAAACAATCAGATCCTGCACAGCCAACTCAAGACCTTAAATCTGGCAGCATGGCGGATAATGTAGTCATACAAAACACACCTCTCACTAAAGCGGTGATGGATGTCATTTTGGAGGCCTGGAGGCCTAGTACTAGAAAACCTTATGCTGGAAAATGAAGAGATTCTGTGCCTGGACCCAGGCTCAAGGAATTGACACAGCAGTACCAAATATTCCTCGGATTTTGCAATACTTAACTGAGATGCTGGACAAAGGCCTATCTTTTTCATCAATTAAAATTCATGCCTCTGCCATTTCGGCTCATTACAATACAGAGCCACCAATCTTTTCTCATTCTTTTTTTAAGGCAGTACCTCAGAGGAGCCAAAAACTTAAGGCCTCCAAAGAGATCACCAATACCTGCATGGGACCTCAATTATGTTTTGGAAAAACTCACTCTCAAGGAGCTTGTCTCAAGGCCCAGCCTGGACATTGCCTCATATTCCTCATTTACTGACCCAACAAAACAATCAGATCCTGCACAGCCAGCTCAGAGCCCTAAATCTAGCTGCATGGCGGATAGTGTAACCATTCCAAATACACCTCTCTCTAAAGCGGTTATGGATGTTATTTTGGAGGCCAGGAGGCCCAGCACCAGAAAATCTTATGCAGAAAAATGGAAGAGATTCTGTGCTTGATACCAGGCACAAGGAATTGACACGCTTGTACCAAATATCCATCAGATTTTACAATACCTAACTGAGATGCTGGACAAAGGCCTATCCTTCTCATCAATTAAGATCCATGCCTCTGCCATTTAAGCTCATTACAATACAGATCCACCTATTTTTTCACATCCATTGCTTAGGCAGTACCTCAGAGGGGCCAAAAACATAAGACCTCCAAGGAGAGCACCAATACCTGCATGGGACCTCAATTTTGTCTTGGAAAAACTCACACTGCTTCCCTTTGAGCCAGCCGCTACAGCTGATATGAAATTTTTATCTTGGAAAACAGCTCTGCTCCTAGCAATAATCTCTGCAAGACAAGTCTCAGAGCTACAGGCACTCATGGCTGTGGAACCTTTTATCATTTTTTATCCAGACAGGATTTCTCTGAGGACCAACCCGACATTTATGCCTAAGGTAGTGTCCAGTGTGGCCCTTAACCAAACTATTCATCTGCCTACTTTTTATCCAAACCCACAAAATAAGGGGGAGAGAATTCTGCATTCTTTGGACATACACAGACAGCTATGCTTCTACTTAAACAGAACCAAAGCTTTCAGGAAGACTGAACAACTACTAGTGGCATATGCTGCAGGATCACAAGGAAAGGCTGTCTCTAAGCAGACTATTTCAAAGTGGATAGGCCACTGCATTCTTTTCTGCTATTCACAACATGGCAAGCCAGTGCCTAAGGGCATTAGTCCACATTCAACCAGAGCAGCAGCCACTTCAGCAGCCTTCCACAGGGGAGTACCAACCAAAGACATTTTAGAGGCTGCTACCTCGAGTTCAGTGCACACCTTTACAAAGCACTATCATTTACCACTCTACTCTAAATCCAGGGCAGGCTTTGCCACTGCAGTTTTGCAGGGCCTCATAGCCGCACTTAATACTATTTAGCTCCAGCCTCCCAACCATAGCTTTGGGATTCAACCCAAGTGTAATGATTGCAACAGTGAAACACGAAGAACATAGTACAGTTGTGTACACTTACCATAAATGTAGATGTTTGAGTGTATTCACTGTTGCAGTCCAGGTTACCCACCCACCACCCCCCCTTATCTTTGCTGGACCTTATCTGCACTTCTCTAATCTATACAACCTCTGTGGTGTATTTGCTTGTAGATGAAGGTATAACATATATTTTGGTGCATACATGTTTTATTGGCATATTTTTAGCCTACTCTTTTGGGGGCACCTGGGGCAAGAAAAATGGAAGAAAATGGCGTCTGCTGCATCTTTTATACCCCTGGCGCACTGACGTCAGGGAAGAGGTGACAGCAACCGATGCCAGACCTAGACTTTGGAACTCAGGCCGACTGAGGGTAGCCTGCCAGCAGGATAACCCAAGTGTAATGACTGCAACAGTGAATACACTCGAACATCTGCATTTATGGTAAGTGTACACAACTGTACTTTCTGCTTACAGTTGCAGCTTATTTCTCTGTCCTCCTCTTCCAGAGGGCCTTATGCAGGGATGCCCTACAGGCCCCTTTCCTCTAACCTGGTCCTTTGCTCAATGTTCATCCATAAATTCTATGGGCAAGAACAAACTTATATCATGGCATTGGCTGGCTGCCTTTATACCCAACTGACCTGTTGTCAGGGTAGGGTGTCCACCAGCTCAGGGAAGAGGGATTTTTTTACTCTGGTAGTCGGGCCGACCGAGGGCTTCCAAGACAGGAAATATTGTAAGTCAGGAATTCAGGACTGCAACAGTGAACACACTCAAACATCTACATTTATGGTAAGTGTACACAACTGTACTTTTTCTTTCATAAATATGCAGTATAATTCAGCATCTATAGACATTCCTTTGATACTAACATCAGTGTATAGCCCATTGTCTAGCAAAGAGCTGTCACATTTTACATTTTTTGTAATTCACAACATTTCTGAAATATTATAAATCTAATGAAGTCTATTTTAAGCTAATATTGGATGTCATGAAGCAAGTGGTTTCCTGGCTTAGATAACCATAGGAAGCAAAAGTATTAATTAGCCTCATGCTATTCAGGATTAAATTACTTAACTTTTTTCTGAACTTGGAACAAAAAAAAAAAAACCTGCCTGTTTCATTTTATTCAACTCCTCTGATGTCACACATCAGATTGTTTGAGGCACTGTCATTGACCTTGAAACTGAGTATACGAGCAGTTTAGGAAGAATAGTGATACTCACCCATCTGCTTTGAAAGCCTTCAAGCTCAGCAGATGTGCAATTTCATTTAGAAGACCTTGCTCCTTATAGTTGTTACATCTGACAGGTTTGTGAGCCTCAGTCTTTGATTTCTTAAGAACCCTATTTGGTTTTCTGCAAGTAGTGGGTGTCTCACAGGATGTACCCTTATTGCCTCCTTTAGTTGGGTAAGGAGTGTAATGCAGCTGCCAAGGAAACCATTTCTAAATAGTTTAACTACTTTGGGGAGAATTCATGAAGCTACTATAACATATACCTCTTCATGTACAAGTCATATGTAACCTTTTGGTATTCAGAAAAATCCCTAACTTGATGCTGCATGGTAATCTTGCACGAATATATGCAACACCATATAGGCCTGGTTCCGTGGCCATGCTGCAGTACAAATGAAATAGCCTGGTGGAGAGGTACATGCTAATTAGCCATGTGCTCATTCACCCCATACTGCTTTCAAGAAGGCGTCTACGTGCTGATCGATCCAAGAAGTTGCTCAGCCATGTAGATCAGCATGGCTGGCACCACCACATTACGACTTTCCATGACTGTGGAATGGGGATCAGGGATGGGTAGAACACTAGAGGCCAAGGATATTGTAACAGCACCATCATCGGTACAGGGATCAGGGAGGGGAACACTAGAAGCTAGGAATAATGCAACACTGAAATGCTATAATGACACCAACATCATTATGGGGATTGAGGTTGAGAGGAAACACTAGGCACTAGTGCAATTACAAGTGTGTCACAACTGTAGTGACACTATTGCAGTGATCAGGGTTGGTGGTGGGTCACACTAGTCATCAGGCATACTAGATACAAGCTGTAATCACACTTCAGCTGTGACAGGGATCAGGACTGGCAAGAAATGCTGCAGGGAAAACCTGTCAAAGGCAGGCATGGAGACTGTGGTTGGTGTGTGTCTGTGTGTGTGTGTGTGTGTGTGTGTGTGTGTGTGTGTGTGTGTGTGTGTGTGTGTCTGTGTGTGTGTGTCTGTGTGTGTGTGTGTGTGTGTGTGTGTGTGTGTGTGTGTGTGTGTGTGTGTGTGTGTCTGTGTCTGTTTCTGTGTTCATAGGTAGGTACTAGGTTGTTGGCCCTATATAATCCTAGCCAAAAAGGTACTCTGGCTTTCATCATCGAAGAAAATTATTTTCCTGTGTCACTGTCGAGCAAAGCGACAGAAGTGATCCCCGGGGTGAATTTTCTATTTCCCATCCAATTTTCAAGATTTTTCTTGAAGAGTGCATATGAGGAGCTTTGTTTGATATAGATGATAGTTTGTTCCAGAGTATGGGAAGTCTCTGGGATAGGAATCTATCCCTCCAGCATGTTCTGTTTATTGTGGTGACCAGGTTTAGGCCCCTAGAGCGTGTAGCTCAGAGGGATTGGGATTTCTTTAAGTGGAGCATGTCCAACAGCTCTGGGTTTGACATAGCTTTGTATGTTAGGCAGAGATTGCCTCTGAGTAAGCAATATGCGACCGAGTAAAACTGGAGTTTTTTGAGACGGTCTGCTTAGGGCATCTGTTTGAGGCCGGTAATCATCTTTGTGAGGTATTTCTGCAGCCTTTCCAGTTGTTGTAGATGTCTTGTGAGGTACATACCAAAAGGGGTGTTGTACTCTAGAATGGTTCTAATGAGTGACTAGTAGAGGGGAACAATGACCTCTTTTTTCCTGGATGAGAAACCTTTTGTGATGAGGTGTGCCATGTATAAGGATTTCCTGACTACTGTGGTGATGTGATTATCAAAGGAGAGACTACTTTCCACCTGTGTCCCAAGGTCTCTTATCAATCTTTTGGTGTTAAGTAGACTACCACCTATGTGGTAGTTCATGGGTACAGAGTTTTTGCCAAAGGGGATGACAGTGCACTTTTTGGCATTGAGCTTGAGGTCATGGCTTTGACACCAGGCATCTGTCTCAGTGAGGCCCTTTTGTAGGATGTCCACATCGTTAGGAGTTTCAGTTATGGCTCCTAATTTGCAGTCATCTGCAAACTTTATTAGCCAAAGACCTTCTGTGTTAGCCTGAACTTCAGAGACGTAGATACCAAACAGGAGAGGACCCAGGACTGAACCCTGTGGTACTCCACTTGTCACTGGTCTGAAGTCGGATTTGGAGTCTGCTACTTTCACAGTGTGGGTTCTCTCCATGAGCCAGTTGGCAACCCATCTTGTGACATAGGGATTTATACCTAGTTTAATGAGTTTATCTGTAATTCCAGAGTGGGGGATGGTGTCAAAAGCCTTGGCGAGATCTAGATAGGCTGTGTGAACCATCTTACCCTCATCTGCAGTTTTGGTGACTGCTTCAAAGAAGTCTGTCAGGTTTAGGAGACATGATCTGCCTTTTACAAACCGAGCTGGGTAGGGTCCTGAGTTTGGAGATTACCAATGTCTTTGTTTATAAGTTCCATGGCCTTGCAGAACAGGCTCGTCAGGCTAATGGGGCAGTAGTTCCGGGGGTCTGTGGTGGCTCCCCTTTGTGGAGTGGGATAACCGTCGCTGTGCGCCATTCAGTGGGCGCAAAGCCTGAGGTGAGGCTATGACTGAACATGGTACTTAGGTGGGGTGCCAGTTCATTCTGTAGTTCGTGTAGAACGCAGCCTGGGATGTTGTCAGGTCCCATAGATGCTGTGTTCTTGGCTTTGGAAAGTGTGGTTTTTACCTGTGCAGCCGTGATTACAGGAACTTTGCATTCTTCTGATATAGAGATGGGTCCTTTAGGGGGTGAGAGGGGAGTAAAGTTAGCACTGAACCTATCTGCCAGGATGTTGGCAATATTGGTTGGTTCTGTATATTTAGTGCCACTGTGCTGTAACTCAGAGCAGATCTGGGTGTTGCCATTGAGATGCTTGACATAGCTATAGAATGATTTGTGGTTGTTTTTAGAATCAATGGCGATTTTGTTTTCATAACTAGCTTTGGAGGATTTTATGAGGGATCTCAGCTTCTTATTGAGGCTGACCAGGGAGTTCCTTCAATCATGGGTTTTACTCTTTTTTGCAACAATTTCTTTCTTCTGTTGTAGAGTTTGTTTATGGCAGGGGACCACCAAATTGGCTTCATTTTTTTGGAGAGTAGCATCTTGGTTCTGTTAGGGATAGCACAATCCATGCACTCGTGTAAGTGCTTATAAAGTGCATTTGTGTAGGATTCAACAGTCGTACCTCTATTGTCTGTCTGCATGGGTGTCGCGAAGTTTGCCATTTCTGTCTTAAGAAGCGTAAAGTTGGCTTTGGAGAAATCTTTTACAGTAGTTTCCCTAGTGGGTGGTGGGATGTGGATGTCTAGGGTGATTAGCTTGTGTTCAGATCTGACCAACGAGGAATTGATCTTTGGTGTGGAGCACCGGTCACCCATGTTGGTAATGACCAGGTCTAGGATATTGCTGCCCATGGTGGGGGTGTGGATAAGTTGATTCAAGGCGGTGGAATTTATGAATTCCAGAAAACGTCGAGCAAAAGAGTTGGAACATGAGTAGTTTTCCCAGTTAATGGTGGGGTAGTTGAAATCACCCATTGTTAGGGTGTTGGGTTGTACCCTAATATTTTCCAGTGCATCAAGAAATGAGGAGTGCGAATCCTGGGGCATGGTGGGGGATCTTTAGCAAGCTACAATTTGGATTGCGGTCTTGCCCAGAGTTAGTTGCACTTGGATAATCTGGGATGCATTATGCTGAGCAACTAGCCTGGAGGTGTGGATATCCTTAATGAATATGGACACACCTCCACCTTTAGTGTTTCGGTCCGGGTTAGGTGGCCGAAAGGTGTGGTATGAATTATAGCCTGGTAATGCAGTGGTGCTCTCTGGAGCCTTGAGCCAGGTCTCTGACACTGCACAGATGTTGATGTTCTCCATTTTAAGGAGTGCCTCGAGTGAGTGAATTTGAGGTTTAGACTTCTAGCATTGAGTAGCAATACTCTCAGATTTTGCTTGCTTGTACTTGTTATAGTGGTGAATTTGTCATTTGAACCTTGCCTAAAAAAGGCACTATAGGGGTGGCAAGAGCCTTAGCCAGTATCCGGAATCCCAAGGGTGACAGGTGCAGGCCATTTCTGGCAAAGAATTGTGGTCTGTCGATCATGTCATTCCAGGCAGACATATACTGGATCCCCTTAGAATGACACCAGAAGCTTAGCCAGTTGTTGAAGTCAATCATTTTGTCCTTGTACTGTGGTATCATTCTGGGTGATGGCAGGATGCTACTCAGGGTTAGGGTCATACCTGCCTGGGCTACAAGATTGGAGAGCTCCTCCATTTCTCTTTTCATGTAGTCCAGGGAGGTACGTCTCAGGTCATTCACACCAACATGGACAATGACAGCGTCATATTTGTACTTGTTGTGGAGTGACCTGAGTGAGTGCATTATCTGGCAGATCCTGGCACCTGACAGGCAGCTGAAAGTTACGTTCTCCTTGTTTAGCCTGGTGAGTGGAACATCAGTGTGCCTGACTTTGGAGTCACTTATGACTAGAGTATTGGGTACGTTGTTATGCCTTATGAGCTGTGATTGAGTGGCACACTTAGTTTGTGGACTATGTGTCATTTGGGTTGTGTTGGGGGTGGAGGTTGCTTGCATTTCTGCTTTAGAGGGCTCTGTTGCTTGGGCAGGTTTTTATTGAGAGCCTTCGTGAATGTAGCTGTGTGTTTTGTGTTTTCTATATGTGTGTTTTGGTGGTGTAGGTTTTGAGGGACTATGTGATGAGTGTGGTGTGGTGGAAGTGTTTACCTTCTCCTCTTGACTGTCTAGTTCAGTCTTGGGTGAAGACAGATCTGCTTCCAGTTTAGCTATGTAAGTGCATCTCTCACAGGTTGTAGTATTGGGTGGTAGGAGGACAGGGTTGTCTGTGTACATAAGGCAATTGCTGCATTGCCCCAAGATGCCCAGATTCATCAGGTCGACAGGAGAAAACACCGGGAGCTGACCCTTAGATATGCCTGGATAAGTGCTATTTATTAAGTACTAAAAACTGTTTTCCTCTAGATAAGTGAGGAAAGTTGAGTACTGTAGTAATTAGTAGCTTATTTAGTGCTTACAACAGGTTCTGAACAATTGCTGAACTCAAAGAAACAGGTTTGAGTGCTAAAACTAAAAACTAGCTAGTTCTAAGGGAAAATCTGAAGAACAGACGGATTCCGGCGTGTAGCTCGCGAGACATTTGCCTGCGAGCTACATCGCCGAAACCAAACGGCTGCATCAGCACTTTGCCGTAGTGCAAAGTGCCTGAACAGCACAGCCGCTGCCACTATAATCTATGGACGTGCAGCTGCAGCCGTACTGTCAGACTGACAACACAATAAATAAATAATTAAATAAATGCATTCCTTGCACGAGAAGGAATGCATTACACAGCCCGTACGGCTGCAGCTGCACGTCCATAGATTATAGTGGCAGCGGCTGTGCTGTTCAGGCACTTTGCACTACGGCAAAGTGCTGATGCAGCCGTTTGGTTTTGGCGATGTAGCTCGCAGGCAAATGTCTCGCGAGCTACACGCCAGAATCCAGAACAGACTTTATGGCGCCGGGAATAGTTTAACCCTAACTAAGCGGCAATGCATAAAGTGTGTGTGTGTGTGTGTGTGTGTGTGTGTGTGTGTGTGTGTGTGTATATATATATATATATATATATATATAAATAAATATATATATATATATATAAAACAATCTATTGTTGTATATATCGGTAGGAAATGAACAAACTGATTTAAACAAATTAACCAATAAAAGCTAAAAACTGAGCCCTTTTCCAGCAGTCTTCGATCAGACAAGTTGTAACTGCACACTCCTACCATTAGGGTGCAGGGGAACCTTCTCCAAAACAAAAAGATGCCCTGGATTAGTGCTCAGATTATACAAACAAAGCTAGATTAAGCAGGTCTGAATCTAGTCTATGCTACAGCAAACAAGGTGTACCAATTTCAAAAAGAAACAGTTGAAGTAAGGAGGCACAATAAGCCTTTAACCAGAAACTCCCAGCTCAGAAGGGCAGAATCTACCCTCTCCTCCCACAAGACTGCAGACCACATCTTCTTAATGTAAAATAACTGTCCCAAAGCCCAAGTGCTTAAACAAGAACTAATACACTTTAGAATAACAGACACTAAGCCTTGTGGGTTTTTTTTGTCAATGTATGTGCGCACTAGCATGTGTGTGTGTGTGTGTGTGTGTGTGTGTGTGTGTGTGTGTGTGTGTGTGTGTGTGTGTGTGTGTGCGTGCGTGCATATGTATGACTGGAGGAGCAGGGAATGTCAGTGGCTGCACGAGCAACAGTTTAGTACTGCAATGTGCAGATAGTGATCTGCTTGTTGCAGTAATAACTGCGGTCCAGAAACATGCAAATTAGCTGATAATGAGGTTTTTCTACATTACGGCTAATATGTCTGTGAATAGCAAAGTACTGTGTCATGGATGCAGGGCCCTAGGCCCTTTAATGAATTCCTGTGTTTGTCTTTTATGATTAGATGACTTGGCGCTCTGTTATTAAATCCTGTTAAGGGTTATTTCACTGCAAGAAGTGTGGGATGTGACCTTTTCTGATCTTTTTTAAGAATATGGGCAGTTGGACTTTGTGCATTTTCATAAGGCGGTGTAGTTTGGACCTCCACTCTGTGAGCAGGTTTTCCTGTGGCACCTTGTTGACAAACATTTTGACTTTTAAATGGCCTCTCTGGATATGGCCTCCCCTTACCTTTTAGGATATGTAGTTACTGCTTGAGGTTTTCCTGTAAGTGTATACCTTCTGCAAAGGAGCACCCTTGACCTATGTTATAACAGATGTGTGAGACTAATCATAATTGGTTAATCTTTGAGGATACTATCTGCAAAGTGTATTTTTACTCTTCCTGCATTCTGCTGATTTCTGGACTGATGACTTCAGTTGCACGTAGCAGATTCCAGCTAAGGATTATAATTTTTATGTACTTGTTTTTAGTTGTCAATCTAAGGTATTTGATGATGGTCAGTAAGTGGGGATCCTGAGACCTGGTGCACCCTGTTATTTTAATACAAGGGTGCCTACAATACAACAATGGATACTTGCACTCTCTTTGTGTGTAGACACTTGAAGTCAAGAAGAGAAGTTGCTATTAAGATGGCACCTGGAAAGAGAGATGAAATCTCTATATCCACTGTGGATGGCCTTTTCAGAGTTTACCTGATATGGCAAGCCCTCACATAT
The DNA here is from genome assembly GCF_019279795.1 of Protopterus annectens. NCBI lineage: Eukaryota > Metazoa > Chordata > Ceratodontiformes > Protopteridae > Protopterus > Protopterus annectens. Next base: position 181,281,245 of record NC_056737.1, on the reverse strand, counting down.
TTGTTATTTATAATTAGATGATGAAGTAGTATTGAATGTGACCTTGTCTCTAGATGATCATCACTGTTAATGTGATACCCAGCCCCATGTGCAAAAATGGGAAAAAGGGGTTATGGATGGATGAAGTATTGAAAAGAAAAAAACATATTGCAGAATTTAGAGCTTTTATTTCTCACTGAATATACACATGCAGACTTTGGACACGAAGGTTTTACACTACAGTGTTAATATTTTGACAGTAGATTTAATGAGATCAAACAAAATATTTATTTAATGATTTTGTGCATTTATTGTTATGATTGAGATGGTGTAGGTTCATAGTTGGTTACTTGGTTTGCAATCCAGGCAGTCATTAAAGAGCCTAGCCCAAATTCCCAGTTGCCCCAAGTGCTGGGTGGTTAAGTGACCTGCTCAAAGTCAGACAAACTAGGTAAATGTGGGTGGAAAGATTCAAACCATGTACCACTGGAAGAGAAAGCAGCTCATTAAAAAGTTAGTGCTTTAGTTCTCTGCACTAACTGCCTGGTCAAAATACCCCTACTGATGTTTTTTGTGTTTCACTGTTGCAGTCATTACATGTGGGTAATCCTGCTGGCAGGTTGCCCTCAGTCGGCCTTAATTCCAAAGTCTTGGGTCCTGTGTCGGCTGCTGTCTCCCCTTCCCTGACGTCAGGTCATCAGGGGTATAAAAGAAGGAGCCGACGCCATTTTCTTCAGTCTTTCTTGCCGTGCGGTGCCCGAAGCAGAAGCAGTTCGCAAGTGCCGGTCGGCCGACTCCTGAGATTTTCATGTTCGAATTTCAGATCTGAAGTCTTCAATAAAGCTAAGTACCCCATTGGGGAAACTTTTTTCTTGCTCCAGACCGATGTCAAAAAATGTTAATAATTGTAGTTCTTGTGGAAAACGAATACCTCATAAGGACATTCATTCTTACTGTATTCATTGCTTAGGCCCTGATCACAACGTTTCTGGTTGTCGGTTTTGTACTGGATTTAACCAGCGCACTATTAAGCGTCGGTATGATTTTGCTTTAAACTATTTTGGACGCCAGTTTAATTATCCAGAAATGTCTTCGGATAGCCATCCGACTACCGGAGTTCACAAAAAACGCAAAGAAAAGGAGAGAGATAAACAACCGAGGCCCAAAACCGACGACAAAGCTTTTCCTAAGCCAGTCGCCGGTTCTCAGTGAGGCACTTTCGCAGCCCCTGACGCCTGCTACTTTAGAGTCGCAGGCCGCTACCGACTCCTATGTGGAGTCGGCCATGCCTCTGGAAACTCAAGGTATTGGAGCCTCAGATACTATTCCCTCAGATGGGTCCAGAGCCGCTGAGCAGGCACCGGCTTCTGAGGGTGTATTCAGACCTAAACATCTTTACATTAAACCAACTTCAGCTTTAAAGCCAAAGATTAAAGCACCTTCTAAAGCAAAGAAACAAACTCAAGAGCCACGTGGACAGGCCTCTATGCCCAAAAAACAGATGCTCAAAATGGCTGAAGACTTGATTACCTTGAATCAGGGGTGCCCATCCCCCTCCTGATAAGAGGCCTAGGCAAGAGACTGACTATGAATCTTCAGATCAGGTTTCTATTTCTTCTGATTCCTCTTCTGATCAGGAATATTCTCTTCCCCCTATGAGGATTCTGATGCTGAAGAATCTCAGCTTCTCCTCCAGAGGACTATTCTTTTGGGGAAACATTGCATACCATGAGGGAGCATTTCCACTGGGAGAGCCAAGATTTTTCAGGATCTAAAAAGAGGCTCAGAGATTTCCTTTTACTTCCTCAACACAGGCCACCATTCCACCTGTGTTAGACATTGTAGATGATGTGTTTTCGGAGTCTAGTCTTACCCCTGACTCCTGACCTCCAGCTCCTGTTAAGCCTGATAGATATTACAGGGTTCCTGACTCTCATAAATTCCTTTTTAAAAACCCAGCTGCAGACCCAGAAACTATTTCAAGGGTCCCAAAGGAGTTGAGGCTTCCGCTGCAAACAACCCTACCCCCTCTGACAGAGATTCTAGGGCACTGGATAGATGGGGAAAAAATGTTTACACATCTACTACCTTGGCTATAAGGGCCTTAAACTGTCAGTCTCATATGCTCAAATATCAGCAACATGTCATGGCATTGCTTAAACAGAAAATGTTGTTAAACTCTGAATGTACAGAAAACAGGGAAATGCAGGATTTATTGCATGCAGCTGAACAAGTTGGAAAACATATTTTGCAATGTGGTTTTGATTCATTGGAGGCCTCCTGCAGGGCCACAGTTACGGGTTCTGTAATTAGGAGGCATGCTTGGTTAAAGGAACAAAATCTGCCTGATCATGTGAAAGTTAAATTATTAGATGCACCTTTACAGCATGATACTTTATTTGGTGTTAAGGCAGAAGAGGTGTTAAAGAAAATGGAGGACAAAGCTAAATCTATGCAAACTGTCAAATATTTTTTACAAGTACAGCCACCTAGGTTTGGTAGACACTGGCCTACAAAGAATTGGTCCTTTCCTGTGTCAGACAGACCTCAAAGGGGCAGATCCCAGGCGCCATGTTCATACAGGTCAAAGCAATGGGGTGCTTCTACCTCCAAAGTTGGAGAAGACAAATCACAGCCATACAGGAAACAGTCCCAATGACTTCCCCCTGCCTGCACCAAGCACTTACCTCCTGGCAGCACCCTTAGGGGGAATATTTGCACTTTTATCTCAAAATTGGCACATTATAACCCAGGACAAGTGGGTTCTAAACATAGTGTCACAAGGCTACAAGTTCCATTTCCATACCCTGCCAAAGGCAAACGGCTGGCCAGATCTGCCAAAAAATCAATGGGCAGAGGCACAAAAACAAGTCTCATCCCTCATGGACATGGGGGCCATTCAACAAGTATCAGAGCAAGAGCAGGGACAAGGATTTTACTCAGGACTGTTTTGGTACCCAGAAAGGACAAGGCCTGGAGACCAATACTGGACCTATCTATTCTGAACACATCCCTGAATATACCAAAATTCAAAATGTTAACTTTGCAGCAGCTTCTGCCCATGCTGGGCAAGAATGCTTGGATTGTGACTTTAGACCTAAAAGAGGCATACCTGCATGTCCCAATCAAACAGTCATGCAGAAGATGCCTCAGATTCAAGGCTGGCTCAATTTATTACCAATTCTCTGCACTGCCCTTTGGCTTATCTACTGCGCCCAGGGTTTTTACAAAGTGCCTGGCACCAGACCTCTCAACCATACCAATTTACTCGGTTTTTACCGAGTTTTGGGGTCCAAATGAAGGGGTGCCACGATTCCCCGAGTGGCACCCCTTCATTTCCGATTTTTTACTTTTAGTTTTATTAATTTTTTCAACGTTCACGCTGTCAGAGCTGACATCATCACGTGCGTGATGATGTCAACTCCGTCAGGGCTATCAGCCAGTCAGAATTGAGCTCCTTGAGCTCACGTCATCATTTCCAGCAAGTGGGAAACATTTGGATCGTATTAGCAGCAGCAACATGTATTATGCATTTATCGGACCGTTTTGGATTTGGATATAGCAGCAGCAGCCGCAAGAGCAAGCAACAAGCAGGAGTGGATTTATTTCAACGAGCAGCTGCAAGACTGTTTTATAGCAGCTGTGGATTTATTTCAGTGAGCAGGACCGTTTTGGAGTTGGATATAGCAGCCGCAAGACTGAGCAACAAACAGGAGTGGATTTATTTCAGCGAGCAGGGCTGGTTTATAGCAGCCGCATCCCGCATTTTGGGGCAAGCAGGCTTGGTGTGTGTGTGTGTGTGTGTGTGTGTGTGTGTGTGTGTGTGTGTGTGTGTGTGTGATTTACTTAATCCATTTCTTTGAATTTGTTTTCAGACTGCTGTTAAATGATGGACATTTGATCGCTAGTCATAGATGGTTTGCGTCTGTAGACTAAAGCTCTTTGGCACTGTCTTTGCTATTGCTTGTTGTTATAGAATATGTGGTGGGCTTGTAACATTGGTACAATTCTTAATTTCAAGACTGCATGCCACAACTTGCTGAATTTTGGCCCAAATTTTAGGTTCTGTATTATTGTAATTTTTTTTAATAGCGGGTTGTCTATCTGAGCTCTTCCTTTCATTTGTTTGGTTCACACTAATATATAGTTATCTGAATGAACGATTGATTTTAATAGTTTGGCATTTCTTAGAAAATGACTTATTTACAAATTTTATTCCTTTTTTACCCTGAAATTTGTTTGCTTGTTTTTATTTTATATAGCATTGCTTGAGTGTGTGTTTGTAAAGTGCTTGAACATGAACTTGAATGGGATACAGAACTCTCATTTATGACATATTCATCCAGTGAGGCAACAAACATTAAATGATAGTCTACCTTAAAAATGGCTAGATACCAACAGTCATACCAATGCTGTGAGGATGCCATTCTATGATAAAGCAGGACATTAACCACAAGCTTTTATGAATAAGCAAATAGAAACTACTTTTTAAAAGATCTGTTGATGCTTGCTAAAGTATAGCAGTTGCACACACAAAAGAAATGGAAGTTTTATATGGATAGAGCAATAACAGAAAAAAACTAACTGCATCTATTGCTATTTTCAGTTGATTATTGCAGCTGTCTAAACTTTCTGAATGAAAATAAAGTCTAACAAATCTGTGGATTCCAAAGTTGCTGCAGATAAGAGTGTACACATGCAACTGTGGAGAAGTAAGAAAGGGATATCAGATTATATCCAGTCAGTGCTGCAGACACAGCATTATGAACCACTGTCTTGAAACTTTACTGGGAGATAAAATGCCAGCCTGGTTTTGTCATGTGTGTTATGGGCTGTCCATAGAGGTACTCAGGCCCAAGCCCTGTACCTTGGGTACAAGGTTAAAAGAGCATAAAGTCCCTAGCCACCATGACTTGTGAATTCATGCCTCATATTTTGATCTGTTACTTATAAAATCTGTGGTTTTCAGTATTTTTGTGGCAAATTACAGATTTAATTCACTAAGTAATGACAGGCATTTTAATTTCAGACTTCATATTCTTCAGAAAATAAATAGTAACACAAAACGTTTTATTCTAGTAATTTTCTAAGTTTATAAGAACAGTATTTGAAATTTGTCCCAATTTTGGGGCTGTATTCCCCCCATTATTGGCTTTGTCCAGTTTTTTTGTGCTAAGAAGTTCAGAGCTATGGTGAGAAGTGAGAACTGAATTCACTATCTTCCTATCCTTCAGGAAACCACTGATTTGGCGTAGTGGTATGTTTCTCTGACTGTAGTGCACAGGGGCCTGGGTTCAGGACTTGGCAGTGAAATGTATTGTTGTAACACAACATTTTATTCTAGCAACTTTCCAAAATGTTTGCCCCCCCCCCAAAAAAAAAAAAAAAAACTGAAATTGAAAATAAGTACGAGAAGCTGTGCAAGATGCCTATGTCTTACACTACTGTCATTCTATTTTATATATATATATATATATATATATATATATATATATATATATATATATTGTGGAAGTAGACTTTTATGATGGACAAGTTGTGAATTGGACAGTTTTGTCAGTATTGGTTCATGCATTTTGTTTTATTGTCTACTGGAAAAAATGTTCAAACAATAAATTTAAAATGTGCTCTGTCTAACAAGTGTACTGTATTATACAAGGATTATAATGTAATAAAGTCAGGAAGGTGTATCAAAGAACACATGTATGTTTCTTGTTTAATGTGCAAGGGGCCAATGATATGAAAACAGCCCAAAGGTAATCTTTATCCACCACTGGCCAGATGCATTTTCTTTGGCTATGGTGTGTGTTTCAATGCTGTTTCAATGAATGTGAGTTTTAATGCCAAGTCTGTTTTCGTTGTGAGACAGTATTGCTTTGTTTAGCAGCCTTGTTTAGCAGATGTCTTAGTGTTTGTGCATTGTGCTATAAAATTTAAAAATAAAATCCCAATAGTCATTGTAGAAGTAAAGCAGTATGCACACATTAGTGTTTATGGTAAATGGGGTGAAAAAGCCAGGTAATGGGACATTGGAATGGCTGCAGGGGGACGCTGGTGCCATATTTTGGTTGCCCCACAATTCCAGTGGAGTGGGTGGGGTTACTTAATTATGTATGCAAATTTGATGTTAATTAGCGTACAGAGTTGTACCTATTTTTCATGGGCCTTGTCCTGATTTTTTATGTTTCCAGGTTGAGAGGTATGCCTGGTACCAGTAATTGCATTCTGCAGACAAAGAGGAATACAAATATATCCTTACTTGGACTGTCTAATTCAAGCAGAGAACAAGGACATTCTTCTACAGCATCTGGCGTTTGTGAAAAGACTTCTAACATGCCTAGGGTACACAGTCAACGAAAAGAAATCAAAACTAGTACCCTCTCAAGAGATAATATTCCTGGGTGCAAGCAAGCTTAAATACAACTGCCCAGATGGCTTATCTCACGCCAGACAAACAAAGGCAACTGACTACCTATTTCAAGACATTGGCAACAAAGGCCCACTTATCTGCAAGAAAAATTCTGCAGGCTTTGGGCTTCATGGCATCATGCATCCTACTAATTCCATATGCAAGACTGCATATGAGGAAACTTCCATGATACCTAAAAAGTGTTTGGACTCAACATTGCCACAGCCTGGAGACAATGATTACTCTCATTCCCTGCCTGCAACAGGCGTTTCAATGGTGGGCGAAGGCTTGTCACCAGAACAAGGGACAGCCATTCACATTACCCCCAGTCAGGCAGACACTAACAACGGATGCATCAGATTATGCATGGGGAGCCCACATGGCAGGAAGATGCATTCAGGGCACATGGTCCTCAAACCAAATGCATCTACATATCAATCAAAAAGAGATGCTAGCTATTCAAAATGCCATGACAGCCTTCAAGGACCTACTTCATCCAGGACAAGTACTAATAAAGACAGACAACACCAAGGTCATGTGGTATATAAACAAGCAGGGGGGCACACATTCTTACCCCCTTTGCAGACTAGCCATGACTTTGTGAGACACAGCATTGACTTACCAAGTACATCTGCAGGCACAGTTCCTGCCAGGAAAGGAAAATACTCTGGCAGACTAACTAAGCAGAAACCTCATGGATCCCCACGAGTGGCAGCTGGATCCACAAGTCTTCAGCATGATAACAAGGAAATGGGGATGCCCGGACATAGATCTATTTGCCTCCCCTCACAACTACCAACTAAAAAGATTCTGCACAAGGACTTATTACAGACAAGCATGGAAAATGGACGCCCTATCTTTCAGCTGGAAAAAACTATCCGTATATGCCTTTCCTCTACTCCTCCCTAAGGTACTCCTAAAGGTCAGACAGGAGAAGCCAAAGATGATACTGATTGCCCCAGATTGGCCCCGCCAGTACTGGTATCTAATCCCAAGGAATTTGTCTCAATGCCCAGCTTGGACCTTACCTCAAATACCCCATCTACTGTCCCAGCAAAACAATCAGATCCTGCACAGCCAACTCAGGACTTTAAACCTGGCAGCATGGCGGATAATGTAATCATACAAAACACACCTCTCAGTAAAGCTGTGATGGATGTCATTTTGGAAGCCAGAAGGCCTAGTACTAGAAAATCTTATGCTGGAAAATGGAAAGGATTCTGTGCTTGGAACCAGGCACAAGGGACTGATACAGCTGTACCAAATATTCCTCAGATTTTGCAATACTTAACTGAGATGCTGGACAAAGGCCTATCTTTTTCATCAATTAAAATTCATGCCTCTGCCATTTTGGTTCATTACAATACAGAACCACCAATCTTTTCTCATCTATTATTTAAGCAGTACCTCAGAGGAGCCAAAAATTTAAGGCCTCCAAGGAGATCACCAATACCTGCATGGGACCTCAACTATGTCTTGGAAAAACTAACCCTGCCTCCTTTTGAGCCAGCTGCTACTGCTGATATAAAGTTTCTATCTTGGAAAACAGCTCTGCTCCTAGCAGTAACTTCTGCAAGATGAGTTTCAGAGCTACAGGCACTCATGGCTGTGGAACCTTTTATCATGTTTCATCCAGACAGGGTTTCTCTGAGAATATACCCGACATTTATGCCTAAAGTGGTGTCCAGTGTGGCTCTTAACCAAACTATTCATCTGCCAACGTTTTATCCAAATCCACAAAACAAGGAGGAGAGAATTCTGCATTCCTTGGACGTACACACACAGCTTAGATTCTACTTGGACAGAACCAAAGCTTTCAGGAAGATAGAGCAATTACTAGTGGCATATGCTGCAGGATCACAAGGAAAGGCTATCTCAAAGCAGACTGTTTCAAAGTGGATAGGCCACTGCATTAGTTTCTGCTATTTTCAACATGGCAAGCCAGTGCCTAAGGGCATTAGGCCACATTCAACCAGAGCTGCAGCCACTTCAGCAGCCTTTCTCAGGGGAGTACCAACCAAAGACATTTTAGAGGCTGCTACTGGAAGTTCAGTGCACACCTTTACAAAGCACTGTCATCTGCCACTCTAAATCCAGGGCAGGCTTTGCCACTGCAGTTCTGCAGGGCCTCTTAGCCGCTCCTCATGCTGTTTAGCTCCAGCCTTCCAACCGTAGCTTTGGGACTCAACCCAAATGTAATGACTGCAACAGTGAAACATGAAGAACATAGTACAGTTGTTTACACTTACCATAAATGTAGATGTTCGAGTGTATTCACTGTTGCAGTCCAGGTTACCCACCCACCACCCCCCTTTTCTTTGCTGGAACTTGTCTTTCCTTCTCTGATTTATACAACCTATGTAGTGTATCTGCTTGTAGATGAAGGTAAAGTTTATATTGGTGCATGTATTTTTATATATACATATATATATATATATATATATATATATATATATATATATATATATATATATATATATATATATATATAAATTTTGGCTACCCTTTTAGGGGGCACCTGACATCTGAAAAACTGAAGAAAATGGCATTGGCTCCTTCTTTTATACCCCTGATGACCTGACGTCAGGGAAGGGGTGACAGCAGCCAACACAGGACCCAAGACTTTGGAATTCAGGCCGACTGAGGGCAACCTACCAGCAGGATTACCCATATGTAATGACTGCAACAGTGAATACACTCAAACATCTACATTTATGGTAAGTGTACACAACTGTACTTTTTGAATATGTACCATAGGATCTGTTACATCCACCTGAGATATCATTGACTGAGGCAGATAGGACCTCAGTTTAACATGCCATCCAAAGGACAGCACACTCAGGAGAGGTGCACCCTTGTTATGATTCACTGCAGTGCCAGTACTGGAAAATTAATCCAAGCACCTAAGGTGGGAATAGAATAGAATTTCAGCACCAGAGGCGGGAATGCTTCCTGTTGAGCCACTGTTATTTCCATTACGACCAAAGGTGTTGGGTATGGTGATCATGTTTTGCTTGATCATTTATTTTTTTATAGCTGTTGAGATCCATTCATATACCACAGGAGGAAAAACTCCCCCAGTCATTTGATTTTACTCACAAGTTTTCATTCAAGCCTTCAGTCACCTGATGTGGAGATTTAGAGGTTATTCTCTTTGCCTTCCCCCTTACTTACATGGTATTGCTGCTCACACACAGTTAGTTACACTCCTCATATGTCCCCTTATCTTAGAAGCTATTTTGTAATATTGCAGAATTGTCAGTGGGTGGAGCCCTGTCCTGAAATGACCGATAATGCCATAGCTTATTCTGAATATCAGCTGTGCCCCTGGATTTTTATAGTGTTGAATTGCTGCCATTTATCGCTCATTCATCCTCCCCCCAATAAAAAAAAATATATATTCCTGACACCCTTTTATTAGCAGTGTTCCCTGACCTTTTAAGTATCCAAAGCTTACTTCTGAGCCTTAGATGACGGTAGTGTGGGTAGCACACTCTGTTTTGTTAGCTAAAGAATTGTGTTGATTTATTTTCACTGTTTTGCTTCTAATGTGACATTTATGGTTTAAATTATGTTATAATTACAGTGTTTGCATGACTTTGTTATATTCACAGGGAAATGGTTTTCCATTTATTTGAGAATGAACAAAATTGTGAAAGTTTTCTAAAAATGTGAAGTTTATTTTATATAAGCCATACTAATTGTTTCCTTTTTTTCATGACAGCTCAGCATTCAAATGTGGTTTCCCGCCTACAAATTGACCCATCGGCTGTGGCATTACAAAGGAACTATGGTTTGTGAATTCTAATGTTTTCTTTTACAGAGTCCACTCTGCATAGTTTGGTCTTCTAGTGAACTTGTTTTTTATCCCTAAATGTAGTGTTATACATTTTTTATTACATCATCAGTGGATTAACAAATATGGTTGACCTTGTTTAATGTTTGTCGTTCTTGTGCAGTAAAGCTATTTTCAGAACAGTCTCATATATTTGGCATTATTTGGATCAACATTGATTCTCTTTATCAAGAGACGTCTGATTCATACAGACTGTGAATTTCCGTATTCATATTCAACTACATTTGGAATATCTGCCCTCCTTTCTAAAGTGTGGCAATATTGCTTCTGAAGGTCTCACATTAGTACCACATGTGCCCTCTGCTGACGCATGCTTTGATGTCATGCACAGCATAGAAGAAAGTGCCTGATTCCAAGAACATGCATAGTCTCTACACTTACCGGATGTCCGTCATAAAGATAACTGCTGTATTATTCCTAACACGTGGAAATTAGCCACAGAGAAATATGTCTTCTGACATTTTGTTTTGTACATTTGAATGTCCCCAGAGTGGAGATGGTTTTCTGCTCTGCTCTACTCAAAGGTTATCAGCAAGACACACAGCTGTAAAGGACAGAACAACCTGCGCTATCTTCATTTATTTCCTGGCAAGAAGCATACAGTCTCTTGTGTGTGAGAGTTTGTCTGTTCTTTCCTGGCAGTTCCATAGGGTAATAAGTACCCTTTTGGGGTCCTTTTTATATTTACACATTTATTATTTAAAGTTGTTGTTCTCTGCAGTTAACTGAATTCTTAAAAACATTATTTGGTGACACATAGTGTCACTATGGAAGAAAGCACACACCAATAATGTGACTGTGAGAGTCAGATTACCCTGATAAACTCTTATTTACAACGTCTTTTTTGCTGCATAAACAACATTGCTTCAGCACTTGTAGGTATTGCAGGAGTTTGATTAGAACAGTTTGCTCCTTTGTGTCCCTGATCTTAGATACCAGGGTGATTAGAATAGTTTTGCTCCTTTGTGTCCCTAATCTCTGATACCTGGGTAAATTCAATCCCCACTCCTTACATAAACCCTGTAAATTTAATAGAACAACCTCTAGAAATAGTGAGGCTCTATTTATCCGCCTGTTCCTATGGCTTTGCCATGATCCAGTGTTAACTATTTTCATCCGACTTAATGTTTGGGTTGTCAGAGCCAATCAGATCTGACTTCGGCACCTTCTGACAGAGCTTTGGATCAAAGACTCTGACTCTTCTCCTACCCACAATTTGCCCCTTCTACCTAAATTACATCAAATTCCAATTTCCAGATGTGTTATCCAAGAGCTTTTATAACCCAGTCATAAGTGAAACTTTTCCTAATTTTTCCTGCTCAACTCCTCCCGTTAGTTATATTGTAGTTTTAGTATAGTATAGGGTACTGATAGGTCTAGGTTTAGGTTTAAGTTAGATATTTGCAGATGTCCTTCTATTCATATGCTGCTGTATTCATGACGTCAGGGAGTTTGCCTCTGGTGAACTCTCGCACGTCTGGCCATTATACAAAAGTTAAATGCTACCGCTAGGGTGTGCATGACATCCTGCGCCTCTCTCTGACATCGGTCGTAAACGGATGTCAGGTATAAAGCGGATGTCAACACACACCTCTTCAGAACTTCACTGCCGCCTGTGTGACTGCCAGCTTCGGTCGTCGTGTTGCTAGTAGAAGCGTTTCTTCATCCAACTTCAGATAAGTGCCCCTTTGGGGTTTTCTGTTTGTTACTTGCTACTGTTTTGATTTACATGTCAGGTAGGAAGGGCAAGTGTAGGTGTGGAACGCAAATTCCACATAAGGATTTTCATGAACTCTGCCTATTCTGCCTAGGCTCTGAACACGACCATACCACCTGTAGTATTTGTCAAGCCTTTGTCCCCAAGACCCTCAGAAGCTGTCTTGCAGCCTTAAAATTGTACCTTGAAATTCAGAGACTCAAACATCTAGCCTCCAGGATGGGACCCGACGTTGGAACTCTCGGATAAGCCCCCAGTCAGGAAGGCCAGGAAGAGCAGGCCCGAAGGGACTGCTGCACCCTCCACTGCAGACGTTGCTGTCGAGGCCAGTTAAGGCCCGGAGTCCTCAGTGCTTCCTTTGGCAGAAGGCCCGGAAGAAATCTTTCCTTTGCCCGAGGTCATGTCCTGGAGGGAATCTCCGGAATCCAATTCGGTCACTGAGGGGGAACCAAGGCTCATTATATCCAAGGGTCCGTGTGGTGTCTCGCAAATCATAGTACGTGAAGACATAGTCTCTGGTGTAGTTGAGTGTTGGCCAGCATCTAGCCCCTCCAACCCTTCACCGCATTTCTGAATCTTCTCCCCCAGACCCCCATAAGAAGAGGAAACAGAAAACTAAACATATTTCTCTGCCTCTGCCTACTTCACGTGTTGAACAGACTCCAGATTGGCAAGCCTTCACCCAAGGTTTGCTCAATGGCTTTCTGGTCATGCATCAGGACCCGAAGCCTGCTCAGTTCCCCATGCCGTCTACACTTAAGGGGACTGTTCCGGACGTCTCTTCCACAGAAGATTCATCTGACGATGATTCCATAACCTAATCTTCTCAGATCGCTTCTCCTGTGGATATGCTTCACCAGAGAAGGATTCTAGCTGCACTGACTCCCCTGATGAGGACCTCACCTTTGGTGAGACCATCACCAAAATGCAAAACTTTTTCAAATGGGACAGCAGTCAGGTCACTGAGACCCAAGAGAGATACTATGAACTCCTACAACTGAAGTCTTTCAGCCCTTCTGGGTGTCTTCTTGGCTGCTTCCAAAAACCCTGGCTCACAGCCCCCAGCACCTAAGCATCCAGACAGATTCTGTAAGGTGCCCGAGCAGGCAACCTTCCTGTATAAAGCCTCTTCTGCAGACCCTGTAGTTATTTCTGTGACCATCAACAACACCTCAACGTTACTACCATCCACCTCTCTACTGGCCTCTGATAAAGAGAGCAGAATGATGGAATGTGTGGGAAAGAAAGCTTATACTTCTGCCACCCTAGCAGTAAAAGCAATCAACTACCAGATGCACATAGCTAAGTATTCCTTGGCTCTCTTGGAAGATGTGGTCAAGCAACTGGGAGAGCTCCCTGACTGTCCTGCTAAAGTCAAGATTTCCTCTGTTCTGAACTCCTGCACACAAGTGACCAAACATTCCATCAAGTGCAGCTATGATGCTGTAGAAGCATCTGCAAGGGCTGCTGCCTCTGGATCTGTCATCAGAAGATACTCCTGGTTCAGATTGCAATCCCTCCCAGATGACATCAAAGCCAAACTCCTAGATACACCTCTGGATAACAAAGACCTGTTTGGGGAAGCTGCCTCTGAACTCTTTAAGACCCTCTAGACCAAAGGCAAGGAACTGCAGGAATTGAGACATATCTTTGTCTCCCCAGTACTACGCTTTCAGAGAAACTACCCAGCTAAAACTTCTTTTGTTAGGTCCTCAACTAACAAAATGCAAACTAAACCTAGAAAGGACCACAGGAAGCAGTACTCTTCCAGGTCTCACTTCTCTACTCCACCCTTTAAACAGTCCTTTCAGGGAAACCCTGGTAGTCTGTGACTACCAGGTAATCTAGCCAGACACCCCTTTCCATGTGCCTCTCCCTTCTTGCTTGGAAGCAGGTTACCCAGGACTCCTGGGTCCTATCTATCATAAAACAGGGATACTTCATGACTTGGGAGACCAGACCTTCTCCCAAAGGCATCCCTCCCCTGCTCAGAGACCAAATCACACTTTTCCCTCCAATCCTGCAGGAACTCCTGGCTCAAGGAACCATTCAAGAGGTCCCACCCTCTGCAAGAGGGAAGGGATTTTACTCAAGAATTTTCCAAGTCCTCAGAAAGGAAGGTCCCTAGAATCCCATCCTGCACCTGTGCCACTTCAACACCTTCCTCACAGTCCCCTCCTTCAGGATGCTCTCCATCCGTATCCATCCATTATTCAAAACGTACCTCTGCTTCTCAGTGGATTCTGCACACTATCAGTTTTGTGCTTTACCCTTTAATCTTTCTACGTCCAATGTCTGGCTCCAGTCATGGTCTTCGCCAGGAAGAAGGGAATACAGCTTTTCCCTATCTAGATGACATCCTTATCCAAGCTACTTCAAGCTCCATGGCCTGCAACACCTGCAGTTCACCATCTCCCTCCGTACAGGTCTGGGGTTTACCATAAATCACAAAAATTCCTCTGTGACACCCGCTCAGGATCAGGTGTTTCTAGGAAGTCAGATTCTGAAAAGGGAAATGATGGCTTGCCTGCCACCAAAAAAGATCTTGACCCTCGCATCTTTCCTCCAGTTAATCCTTCCCCTCAAAACCATTTCAACAAGGGAATTCCTCGAGATCTTAGGATTCATGGCCTTGACTATCCCCATAGCCCCCCTAGCAAGACTACACATGAAGTTTCAGTGGTATCTGAGAAATATTTGGAAACAACACCAACATCCTCTAGAGTTCATGATCCCCATACCTCCTTGCTTGTCCAAGGATCTGAAGTGGTGGATCTCCCAGATTCAGTCAAATCCGGGCCTGCCCCTACATCCCACACCCCCAAACCAAGACCTCTTCACAGGTGCTTCACACACAGGCTGGGGGCAACCCTAAGACATTAGAGAGTGAGGAACGCATGGACCCCCACTCAGCAAAAGGATCACATCAATATCAAGGAAATGAGAGCCTTGATACTAGCTTTGGATATTTTCCAGGGTCAGCTTCTCCCAGGCACTCTGAGGTGGTACACGGAAAACACCACTATGCTGTGGTACATCTACAAACGGGGAGACAGGGTCCTACCCCCTGTGCAAACTAGCACTGCAGGCTTGGGAAATAGCACTGGAGAAACAAATCCTTCTCCAAGCAGTATATATCCCCTCCACAGACAATGTGATGGCAGATTCCTTAAGCAGGACCATGACTCTGTTTCATGAGTGGATGCTGAACAGGGAAGTGTTTCTGGACCGAGTCCATTGATGGGGTATTCCAAATGTGGATCACTTCATTTCCCCCATGAACAGACAGCTCCCGACCTTCTGCTTCAGGGCACCTCACCCAGAGGCGTGGAAGGTGGACACTCTATCAATCTCTTGGAAGGGGATGTATGCATATGCATCCCCCCCTTCCCTCTCATTCAGAGTGTCATCCTGAAAATTAAGAAGGAAAAGCCTCAAGTCTTGCTGGTGACTCCCTATTGGCCAAGGCAGCATTGGTTCCCCCTACTGTTTCACCTAGCCAAGGGCAGTCACCACAAGTTACCCCAGAGAATGTACTGCTCACACGGGACAAGGGAACTCTCTTACACCCTCAGCTGCCCACACTGAACCTCGCATTTTGGGTGATAGGGAGTTGATTCCCTTCAGTAACCTTTATACAGTGGACAAGATCCAGGTTCTGCAGGAGGCCAGAAAACCAACTAGTAGAAAATCCTACCTCTCAAAGTGGAAGAGGTTTTCCTTATGATATCAGTAAAACAACTTACAACCACTGAAGGCAGAGCCCCCAGTGGTCTTGTCCTACCTGTGTGACGTTATAAAATCTGGACTGTCATACTCTTCCATTAAAATCCACCTATCTGCCATCTCAGCTTGCCCTACCCCTGGTACTGCCTTTAGTATCTAGATTAGAGGTCAAACTCTCTTCTTGAGAGGGGCACTACACCTCAGGCCATCAAGGAAGCCCATTCCACCTCCTTGGGACCTTAATTTTGTTCTAGAAAAATTAACACTGCCATCATTTGAACCAGCCAAAGACTGTTCCCTCCAACACTGCACTTGGAAGACTCTACTCTTGGTGGCCATAACCTCTGCCAGAAGGATCTTTGAACTCTAGGCCCTTGTGGCATATCCCCCCTTCACTGTCTTCCATAAGGACAGGGTATATTTGCTTACTTAACCCCATGTTCATGCCCAAAGTGGTAAATGACTTGTCCCTAAATCAGACTGTCAACCTGCCATCTTTTTTCCCCTCACCGCAGAACTGAGCGTAGAGGACACTGCACTCCCTAGATGTACACAGACAGCTCAGGTTTTATTTGGCTAAAACCAAATCTTTCCAAAAAACTGACAGGCTGTTCATCTCCTATCATCTTAGAGCCATGGGTCAACCTGTTTCCAAGCAAACTATATCCTCTTGGATATCAAAAACATTTCCCTTTGCTACATCAACCATGGTAAGTCACTACCAGCCCCAGTCAGGGCACACTCAACCAGGGCAGTGTCCTCCTCAAGGGCTTTCCTTAAATGATTGGACACAGCTGCTATCCTAGAGGCAGCTACTTGGTCCTCAGTTTACACTTTCACCAGACACTACAAACTGGATATGGTCTCTAAAGCCAGGGCAGGATTTGCCAGAGCCATCCTCCATTAGTTTGTGGAAACTGCTTCTGGTCCACGTCCCCTTCATTAGGACAGGAGCTTTTGCACTCTCCCTGATGTCATGAATAAAGCAATGTATGAATAGAAGGACACAATATTATTGTGTAAGAACTTACCATAACCTTAGATGTCCTTCTCTTCTATATACTGCTGTATAGATTCCCACCCAGCCTTCCCTCTCACACTTGCCTGATTACTGTTTTCTGGAATAACCACTCCATAATTGCTGATTCCAGTGGCTTTCAGTTCTGAAGAGGTACGTGATGATGTCCGCTTTATACCCGACATCCGATTACGACCGACGTCCGAGAGAGGAGCAGGGCGTCACTCGCACCCTAACGGTAGCATTTAACTTTTGTATAATAGCCGGACGTGAGAGAGTTCACCAGACGCAAACTTCCTGATGTCATGAACACAGCAGCATATAAAAGAGAGGGACATCTAAGGTTATGGTAAGTTTTTACACAACAATACTTTCTTATGCTTTTTTGTCCCCTAATGTGTGAAATTTCCAAATAGTTCTATTATTAGATTATAACTTAGGCTAATATAGTATTTGTGCGTGAGTGAGTGTTTTTCTAGTAATAAAGTAAGATAGTTATTTTTCCTAGAAGTGGTTTAGATTGTTGAAGAATGCAGTTTATTCCAATAGTGTTTTCATATAGTTTTCCGATGTCATAGATCATTAGGATTCAAAAAGAACACAAGATCCCGCCTCAAGACCTCCATTCCTTGTGTGTTTACTGTTTAGGTGCACTTATCTTCAGCTCAACTGTGGTATTTTACTACCTTTGGCTCTTGAGCTTTACAGGGTAGGAAGGAAAAACTAATTCTTAAAGGATTGCTTCCCCGACAGACAAGGTCTTCAACATCCAAGATGTTTTCTGCATCAATACCTCCGTCTGCTTTTCCCTGTGCTGAGAAGAGAAAGGAGAAAGAAAAGGTTAAGTCTAAAGAAAAACACAGGGAAATGTCTGTAGAGAAAAGGACTAGTGAAGAGAAATCGGAAGAAAAGAGTCATATTAAGTTAAAAAAAGAGGTCCCTGGATCCAGCTAGTATATTGGGTCTGATACCAAGAACTTTGAGATAGTCTGAGCCACCTGTCATTCGGGTCCAAACTTACTCCTCTTGGGCTGCTTTTTCTCCAGAGCTGGTGAACCTTTGGCTTCTTCACCAGTCCTCCAAGACAAATGATCTTCTATAGACCCTCATCGGTAACTTCATCACTGAGGTCAAGAAGTCTCATGGAGATGGATGTCGACAAGATGATGAAATTTTTGAGGAGACAGATCCAACTGGAAGTCCTCTGAATACAGGCCCATCTACCATGTCGCACTCTTCTCTGACCACTGGTTCAGTGTTTGTATCCAGTTTCCATACCTTCTAAGCCTAGTTGCACACCTCATTTGGATCTGATAATCCAAGGGGCTTCAGTTTTTCTACATCCCTTAATCTCTGGACTCTGATGCTATCGGATCATGACACATCCTGATTTTGAAGTGTCTGTGCTGGAGCACCAGTGGTGGAGTTGACCCTGAGATTTTCAAAGCAATTTCTTCCCCTTGGCACTTGACAGCTCGGGTTTGAGGTCCTCCTTGGAGCCGACCTCTGTTGGAGCTTGGAGACTTCCCAAGTCCATCAACAGAGGAAATACTTCCTTGGCCAAATTGTAGCATCACTTTTGAGGCTGTGGAAAGGGGCTGGCTGGTCCAAGAAGACAGGTGCATGCACTGAGTTCAGATTTGTCCTGACACATATTGGAGCCTGTTGCTTATGCCTGTCATTCAGATTGACAGGGACAGTCAGAACAGATAGGCTTTGAGACCACTCAATACTCAGGCTCCCAGTCTGATTCCAGTATGTCTCCACCAGATCCCCCAGAGACATGTTCCAAGAAAACAGAAGTGCAAATGGGCACACATAAACTCTCCTGAGTCCATCACTGATGACATGGATTTGGATTAGGGAGAAGGATCCCCCAGATTCCCCCCTGTTAGACATCACATTTGGGGACATCCTGTAATTGATGAAGCAGAAGGGGGGGTGGTCTACTGAAACTCCTTCTTTGGAGGAGTCTGTGTGTGTCTCAAAACTTTTGGGTCAGCCTCATTTGCATCCTAGATCTTTTGGCACAGGGGACATGGAAGGACTGTGAAATTACAGAGTCAGTTCATAAAAAAAAACTGGCAGAATTTTAGCAACCCTGAAATATAGGAAGCATCAGTCAAAAGGAGCTCAAGTAGATTCCATTGTGGTAGCAGCAGCCACAAAGAGAGAACTTTTTAAGGTGAGTTCTGTTCATCCTCCTAACTGGAAGTCAAGGACATATTAGGGAAATTGACTTGCACTTCAGTGACCTTTGCTGTTGGGATGCTAAATTACCTTGCACACTTGTCACGTGTTCAGATGGATTTGATCAAGGAGATTTCCAAATCTCTTTCAGGCAACTTGCCTGCAGATGCCCAAAAAATGGTGGACACCCAAGTGTTTACCCTCCAGTGTACTCTAATGTAGCCATGTGCCTGCTATCTAGAGTAGCAGATAGTACAGTAAGAATACCTGCTACAGGCATTACCATGTGTCAACATGCCTGGAGGTGGCTATGTAAATTCATGGAAAGCTTCAAGGCTTCCTTTGTTAATGCCTGTTTTAATGATTCCACACCTTTTGGACCCAAGGTTGAAGAGACACTTCTCAGAAGTGAGCAAGATGACAAGACCCTATCTGCCATAGGAATCCATTTCTCCCCTCCGCAAAGATCCTATTACAGGAATCAAAGGGGAGGTAAAAAAATGTGGTTCAGGAAATTGCAGGGTTTTTACCATGACACTGCTGGGGAAGACTCTCCCCTGGAGGCAAAAGAGGCAATTTGAATGGACATAGCCCCAGAAGCAGACTGCAGAATCCGGTTTTCCATGGTCCCTTCACTGAGAAACCCTACCAGCGCCCCAAAGGGTTACCCGACTGCTGCATTCTGGAGGCAGTTGGGGGTGTTTCACTTTACACCCACAAGCCTGGTGAATCATTCCTTATGATTCATCTGTGTTAAGGATAATCACCAGAAACTTTACCATACCGTTTTTGTATTATCCAAAGAAAAGATTAAAGACTGCTGATACTCCACCCAATCATTTGGAATCTCTAGCAAAATAAGAGTCAAAGTTGCTAGAAAAAAAGAGTCATCCATCAGGTTCCCCCAGACCTGCTAGTATTTGGAGTCTCTATTCCAGGACTTTTTAATTCCATAGACGACAGGGGACCTTAGGTCAGTATTGGACCTTAGCCACCTCAGTCAGTTTGTCAAACAGATGAAGTTCAGGTTGGTCACAGTACAGTCTGCACTACTACTGTTGAGTCAAGATGACTGTTCTCTATATATCTCCAGGATGCTTACTGCCATATAAAGATTCAAAGGGAGTCCAGGAGATTCCTCTGTTTCTGGCTGGGAGCAGGTCATTACCAATTCAGAGCACTGCCATTTGGTCTTGCCACAGCCCCCCAGGCATCCATCAAGAATATGGCAGTGGTAGCAGCTCATATATGACTGTAAGGGATCAAAGTACTTATCTAGATGATTGGCTTCTAACTGCTTCCTCCAGGGACCCATCCCCTACTCAACACATAAAATTCGTAGGATGCCAGTTGAATGCAATTCAACAAATTGCTAAGCTTCCAACTGCGAGAGTGCTATCACTAAGAATAGTGGCCTAATTCAATGTCCACTTCCACAAACAAGATTGATTCTTTGCTTGTTAAGTCTGATAACCTCTATCATTACTTTATTCCCATTAACGAGATACCACATGAGAGTGCTACAGTGGACTCTTTCAGTCCAGTGGTCACAGTTTTCACCCCCTCCATGCCAAAAATCCATCTCACTCAAGTATGCAAAAACCATATTACATGGTATATAACCTCTCCATCAGTTGCAGAAGGGAGACCCTTCTGTCCACCAATACTCCAAGCCACATTAACTATGGATACTTCCATTCTGGGATGGATGGTGGCATTTCCAGGGGAAGACAGTTCAAGGTACTTGGTCACCTGTGGGGGCCAAACTTCACATCACTATCTTGGAGATGAGAATGATCCGTGTGACTAGGAATTGTGTGGTTTGTTTTCATTTGTATAAACATATGATTGCTTATGTCTTAAGTGATGGGTTTGATAAAGATGTTTCTTGTTTAAAAAAAGGGGGCAGGAATTGAATAAGTTATGTAATGTTGCTTAGGTTATATGATATATAGCAATGTATGTGAAGTACAGTAGATATAAAAAGTGTACACACCCCTGTTAAAATGCCAGGTTTTTGTCATATAAAACATGAGATCACAATAAATCATTTCAAAACTTTTCCCACCTTTAGTGTGACTTATAACCTGTACAATTCAATTAAAAAAAAACAAATCTGTTGGGGGGAAATATAAAAAATAAAAAAATGTGCAATAAGTTGATTGCATAAGTGTGCACACCCTTAAACTAATACTTTGTTGAAGCACCTTTTGATTTAATTGCAGTATTCAGTCTTCTGGGATACACACCTGCCATCAATTAAAGAGACTCTGATTAACCCCAAGTAAAGTGCATCTGTCCTAGTAGGATTTTCCTGACATTTACTTAGTTGCCTGCTACAGTAAAAGCCATGGTTTGCAGAGAGCTTACAAAGCATCAGAGGGATCTCATTGTTGAAAGGTATCAGTCAGGAGAAGGGTACAAAAAAATTTCCACAGCATTGGTTAGACCATGGAACACAGTGAAGACAGTCATCAAAATGTGGAGAAAATGTGGGAGAACAGTGATGTTGCAAAGAACTGGATGTCCCACCAAAATTGATGAAAAGACAAGATGATAACTGGTCAGGGAGGCTGCCAAGAGACCTACAGCAACCCTGAAGGAGCTGCAGGAATTTCTGGCAAGTACTGGTTGTTTACTACATGTGACAACAATCTCCGGTTTTCTCCATATGTCTGGACTATGGGGTAGGGTTGCAAGATGGAAGGCCTCTTCTTACACAGAAAAACATCCAGGCTCGGTCTCCCAAAAGCATGTGGGAAAATATGTTATGGTCTGATGAGACCAAGGTTGAACTTTTTGGCCACAATTCCAAAAGGTATGTTTGCTGCAAAAAATCACTTCACATCACCAAAAGAACACCATCCCCATGGCCGAAGCATGGTGGTGGCAGTATAATGCTTTGGGGTTGCTTTTCTTCAGCTGGAACTCGGGCTTTAGTCAAGGTGGAGGGAATTATGAATAGTTCCAAATACCAGTCCATTTTGGCCCAAAACCTTCGGGCATCTGCTAGGAAGATGAAGAGGAATTTCACCTTTCAACACAACAATGACCCCAAACATACATCCAGCTGAACAAAAGAATGGCTTCACCAGAAGAAAATTAAAGCTTTGGAATGGCCCAACCAGAGCCCAGACCTAAATCCAATAGAAAATCTGCGGGGTGACCTGAAGAGTGCTGTGCACAAGAGATGGCCTCACAATCTGACAGATTTGGAGCGCTTTTGTAAGGAATAGTAGGCAAATATTACCAAGGCAAGATGTGCCGTGCTGGTAGACTCCTACCCAAGAAGATTGAATGCTGTAATTAAATCAAAAGGTGCTTCAACAAAGTGTTAGTTTAAGGGTGTGCACACTTATGCAACCAGCTTATTGTACATTTTTTATTTTTTATATTTTTCCCCTAACATATTTGTTTGTTTTTCAATTGAATTGTACAGGTTATAGGTCACATTAAAGTTGGGAAAAGTTTTGAAATGATTTATTGTGGTCTCATTTTTTTGTATCACAAAAACCTGGCATTTTAACAGGGGTGTGTACACTTTTTATATCCACTATATAATGTTTGCTGAAGTTAAATTGTTAATACAGTTTGATTACTTTTGTATAAATGTAAATGTGCCTGTATCACAAGTGATAACTCAATAAAGGTGTTTAAAAAAACAAAAGTTCATTCCACTAGAGCAATTGCTACCTCTAAGGCATTCATTAAATTAGTTCAAATTTATGATTTCTGGGCTGTGCCTGCAAGTGGTTTATAGTGATCAGTGTGCTACCCCAGTAAACACACTAAAATAAAATAAATAAAAATAAAAATAAATGTGTCTGCAGCTTAGTCAACTGTTCATAGATTTATCATCTCTTTAGAAATTGGAAGTGCAGTCTAGAGCTCATACAACTTTTGGCTTTACCATTCTCAGTAATGTCCTTCCTTGATACCATCCAGGTGTCTAAACAGCTTGGGAATCTGTCCCAAATGTTGAATCAGATGAAAATAGGTAACATTGGATATGAAAGGTATGTAATTACCATAACAGTAGATCAATGTTGTCTCATTTTCATCTGATTCAACATCCCTCCTTACTCCTTCCAAATTGCCATCTGTAGACTTCTGGAGTTTGGACAGGCTTTGAACAAGACCCTGTTTGCTTTAGGTCACATTACCAAGCTTGGCATACTTAATAAGCTGTTGATTTATTCCACAGTTGTTTTATTCTTATCAAGACATTGTAGTTAGTAATAGACAGTAAACTCGATCTGAGGTAATTTAGGTAGAAGGAGGGAATTGTAGGTAGGGGGAAGAGTCAGAGTCTCGGATCCAGTTCTTTAAGAAGGATCTTTTGTTATGGTAAGTACATAACTTTTGTTTTAGTAATGATGATACCATTGCCTGAGGATCTCCACTGGAGTTCTCCTTCAGAGAGACCAGAACCTCACAAGAGAGCACTTTCACTGGGGGTGGAGAGGGGTGGTGTCAAGGGTTTTGTTGACCTCTCAAAATAAATATTTAAAACTTCTGGGCATGAAAGAGACCATGTGTGCAACTGTTCCACCAGTTATCCAAGACTTTGAGGAGAATGCTTCCTTAGATCCAGACTCCCAACTCTCCATTCAAAAGAAACTGGACCATTTTCTTGTACAGTCTTGGACAGAAACCCTAGCAAAACCCTGTGGCAGATCATGTTGCGATGTCAGGGGCAACACCTGAACTTAACACCTTCCCAGTGAGAGTGAAAGCAGGCTGCTAAGTTTGATAAAAAGCAATATACTTCCTTTACTCTAGGAGTCACAACCAGCAGTTGCCAGACCTGTATAACTTAGGTGTAAAGAGTCATCCTAAGGCAGATAAAGGATATGAGGAAATATGTACAAGATGAATTGTAGACTGTCCTACACTGCTGTCAAATCTGAGGAAACATGCAACAAAATATGAATGTTATCTTGTACGTTTGTGCTGGAGGGAGGGGGTAACATTAAGCACTGCCATTAGAATACATGCAGAATTCAAGTTGTTTCTGAGAATATGAAGGGCCTGTTGGTCAGTACATGCTTGGATAAAGATCAAGAACTGCTTTTTCTTCTTCCCTTGAAGGATTATTTTTGTAAAACTGGAAGAAAAAGAGCAAACAACCTTACTTCACTTCTTTCCTGAGGTACAGCAGAAATTACCCCCCAAAAATTTCTTCTGTCTTGAACACTCCAGGCAGAACAGTGTTAAGAATAAGTTTGTAGAGTTAATCTTTGCTGTTCAAAATTAACAAAGAAATGCAAGAGTACAGCTAATAAACAAAAAAGTATTTTATTAGAACAAGCAACAGTGCTGAACACTTTTTTTTTTAGTAGAAGTACAAGGATCACCTGTTCCACAGATCTAAGCTTAGTCAGTGAGCCAAACAGAACATGCTGGAAAGAAAGATAAGTCTCCCAAAGTTTGTCCCTTCTTTGGAAAATAGGCTTCCTCTTCGTGTAAAGCAGAGTTCTTCCCTGTCCCTCTTCAAGACCAATATGGATCGATGGATGGGGAATTGTAAATTCACACCTGGGGTGCCACCCATATCCCTTATGGATAGCGGCAAACTGCAAAAATCTGCAAAAATCAAGGCCTAGGTAGAAACTCTTGCCATCCACCTGGCCCTAGGGGCCATATACTGGGTAAAATCAGGTTTTAGTGGCTAGGATTGTAAAGGCTTTTGCGCCGTTAGCCTAGTAATCCCCTATGAACCTATGAACTTGTAAAAAGACTTGTTCTACTGCTAAATCTTTTTTAATGACAAAAGTGCTTACCATGGCTACAGGTTCTAAAAAGAGTTTTATTTTCATTACTTATGCTGTGACATTTCTTTGCTAAATTTTAATGTAATAATTTTACAGCTACCTAGCTGCAGCCTGTGATGTTTAGGGGAGGTTTCACTATGAAAGATCGAAATTTTAGTACATCGAACCTCTGATTGTGGAAGACCAGAGGATTGAAATACTGAAATATGGAGCCTTGTGAATGGAGATTGCCATATAGTGCAGAACGAGAACTTTACCATTCTGTTCACTGTAGTGTGATCTCTGAGTTGGTATATTTATGTAGGGGGGACAGAGGTGCTTGCCCCCTGCAAAAATGTGAAATGAGAATTTTTTACGTTTTATTTTTTTATTTTTTGTCAATTCAGTATTTCAGTACTTCTATCCTCTGCTCTTGCACTATCAGAGGTTCGATGTACTGAAATTTCTATGTTTCATAGTGAATCCTTAGGGAGAACTTGGTGGATTTTGTTGTGCAGCAGCATTCTTCACTCCAAACCTGAGGACATGAGATTTAAACTTGGTGGTGGCATACTGCAGCATGTTACAGGGCTTTGCCTGTATAAAAGGAACCATGCCTCATTTGGGAATTAATGATTCTCTGGCAATAAAAATTAAGGGTTACAGCTTTTACTCTTGTCATTCTGAGAAGTACATTAACAGTAGCTCTAGGGACCATATAGATGTTTGCCTGTTGAGAGGGCTCCCATGGTTCCATCATGAAGAAAAGTCTGTGGAAAATGGGTTTACCCTAGGTGTATGATGCTAAGGTTGCCATGATACTCTAAAGCTTTGGAAGAATCTGTTTGACAAATACATCTTTTGCTATATTTTCACGCATTTTTAGTTTAGAATTGTATCTTTTAGATCTAGTGATTGCTTGTTACTGCTTGCAGTTCTTAAAAGCTCTGTTCACCTGAGCAGGTGGAAGTACAGCACAGCTTGAATGTAATATTATTTTCTTTAACTTAGATTCACATGCTGCAGAAACCCTGTTACCAAGTGATACTCGTTCCTTTATACTGAAAACACCAGCGGCAGAGGAGACAACATCAGTACCAAAGCCAGAGCTGAGAGAGTTACTTCAGAAGTCACATCCACAGCCAAAGGCACGAATTATCCAGAGCAGGTACTGAAATGCTGAGGTGTTATCCATTTACTTCACAGTGTTGACATTTTCATGTGAGCAAGTGAGAGCAACTTATTCAGAATAATGACTAGTCTGAAAACAGGATGTAATGTAATCTGTATAAAGACAGTGTCTAGGATTGAGAAACATTTGCTGCATTGTAATAGGCAATTGTGAGCAATGAGCAACCACTCACAGGGAGTGTGCGATTTAGACTTGTACTCAATGATAGCGGCAGAGGCTGAGCAACAAAGGTGCCTGACATACATAACAATGGCATTATAGTGAGCAACAGTATTAAATTGAGGGGTTTCATGTATGCAGAAGAAACAAAAAAAGATGATGGAACAATTCATAAACATATAAAAAGCATGTCATGTGAACAGCAATATTAATGACTGCAGAAAAACTGCAGGGTACATGCAGGATACTAGCAGAAATATGCTAGGGGTTGCCACAGCATTAGTGAATGTATATATGTAATGGGCTATTACCACTATGAGCCATTGTTATGCTAGTCTCCGCTCTTGAAGGTATTTTATAGTGAGCAACATTATTAAATTGAGGAGTTTTATGTATGCAGAAGAGACAAAAAAAGATGATGGAAGAATTCATAAACATATAAAAAGCATGTTATGCGTGAACAGCAGTATTAATGACTGCAGAAAAACTGCAGGGTACATGCAGGATACTAACAGAAATATGCTAGGAGTTGCCACAGCGTTAGTGAATGTATATATGTAATGGGCTATTACCACTATGAGCCATTGTTATGCTAGTCTCCGCTCTTGAAGGTATTTTATCATTTGACTGCATTTAAGGTATGGCCTTCACAACACCAACATTGTAGCTACTGTGTGGATAGGAGCACCATACAGTAGGTGGTAGTCACCATAGTGCCTTTTTTAGGCAAGGCTCAAAAGACAAACCCACCTCCATAGGTATCACAAGGGATAAGAAACTAAGAGTAATGCTACTCAACGCCAGAAGTCTAAACCTCAAGATGCACACACTTGAAACTTTCCTTAGCATGAAGAACATCGATATCTGTGCAGTAACAGAAACCTGGTTCAAGGCTCCCGAGCACACCCCAGCACTACCAGGTTATACCTCATACCATGCTTTTCGGCCCCAAAACTTGGACCGAACCACAAAAGGAGGGGGAGTATCAATATTCGTCAAAGATACCCACACCTCCAGGTTGGTGGCACAGAACGAAGCATCAGAGACTATCCATGTGCAACTAACAGTGGGTAAAACTGCCTTCCAGTTTATAACCTGCTACAGACCACCCTCCCAAACCCAGGAACCCCACTCGGCCTTCCTGAGAACACTGGAAAATATGAAGGTCTCTCCAAACACCATTATATTGGGCGACTTCAACTACCCAAACATAGACTGGGAGCATTAGTCTAGCTCCAACACCCTAGCCCAAAGGTTCCTAGAATTTATAAACTCAAATGCTATGGAACAACTTGTTACCACTCCCACAAGAGGGGAAAACATACTAGACCTGATCATCACCATCATGGGGACTCTATGCTCCAGTCCAGAAGTGTATCTCTCACTGGTAAGATCAGACCATAAACTAATCTCACTGGATATTCACATCCCGACTCCACCCCCTCTCCTGAAAACCACAGTGAAAAACTTCTCTAAAGCAAATTTCACACTCCTCAAAACTGAGGTGGAATCCTTCAAAGCCCCCGGGCCTGTGGAAAATACGGCCCAGACCGCAAAATCCTTTATAAACGCATTCTATGAACACCTTCAGGAATGCATGGATCATGCAATCCCAAATAAAACCAAGACCCAATCCTCCAAAGGCAGACGTCCTGTCTGGTGGACCCCAGCCATAAGCAAACTATACAATAGAAGGAGGAAGCTACTACATGATAGAGCAAAATCCCAAAAAGGGAAGGCATCTCGGATCAGTATTAGCAAAAAACTACGGGCACTCATAAAATCGTCTAAGGCCAGATTCGAGAGAAACATTGCACAGGACACTAAGGATAATCACAAGGCTTTCTTTAGTTATGTTAGGAACCTGGGTGGGAATTCCCAGATATGCTCAGAATTAGTCCAAAATGACAAAAAATACACCGAACCCACAGACATTGCCAACATCCTAGCTGACAGGTTCAGTGCAAACTCCCCCCCCCACACCAAAAGGGCAAATATCTATCCCAGCAGAGTGCTGCCCCCCTGACATCTCAGATGCTCAGGTAAGAGCTGCCCTCTCCAAAGCAAAAAACACAGCATCAATGGGACCAGACGGTGTCCCGGGCTGCATCCTACATGAACTCCAAGAAGAGCTAAACCCAAACATAAAACTACTGTTCAATCTCAGCCTTACTATAGGATATGTACCCAAAGAGTGGTGTACAGCAACAGTGGTCCCTCTCCACAAAGGTGGTGCGTCAATGGATCTTGGAAACTATCGCCCCATAAGTCTGACTAGCTTGATCTGCAAAGCTATGGAAAGGATCATCATGGACCTCATAAATAAAGATATTGGGGACCTACAGACACTGGATCCTACCCAGTTCGGCTTTGTTAAACGCAGATCCTGCCTCTTAAACCTGTTTGATTTCTTTGAAACAGTCACCAAGGCCATTGACGAGGGGAAAGTGGTCCACACAGCCTACCTGGACCTCGCAAAAGCCTTCGATACAATACCCCATTAAGGCATTATAGATAAGCTCACCAGCTTAAATATAAACCTCTATGTCACTAGATGGGTTGCAAACTGGCTCAAGGACAGAACCCACATGGTTAGAATTGCTGGAGCCATGTCAGACTCCAAACCAATTACAAGTGGCATCCCACAAGGCTCAATCCTGGGACCTCTCTTGTTCGGTATATATTTCTCGGAGGTACAGGCCAACACGGAAGGACTGTGGCTGACCCAGTTCGCAGATGACTGCAAACTGGACGTCATAATCGACTCTCCAGCCGACACAAGCATCCTCCAAAAGGGCCTCATAGAAACAGACAACTGGTGCCAGAGCCATGGCCTCAAGCTAAACGCCAAAAAGTGTATAGTCATCCCCGATGGCAAAAACAAAGTGCCCACAAATTACCACATAGGTGGTAATCCGTTAAGTACAGAAGAAGTAATTAGGGACCTGGGGACCCAAGTTGATAGCAATCTCTCATTTGACAACCATGTGGCCAAAGTGGTTAGAAAAACATTTTATATAGCCCACCTAATCATGAAGGGATTCACATCTAGATCAGGGGAGGTCATCGTGCCTCTTTACTCATCCCTCATCAGGCCCATAATTGACTACAATGCCCCTTTTGGGATGTACCTTACCAGACACCTGCAGCAACTGGAAAGACCGCAAAAGTACCTCACCAAGAGGATCAAAGGGCTCAAACAGCTGCCCTATGCTGCCCGGTTAAAGAAACTCCAGCTGTACTCAGTGGCATACCGCCTGCTCAGAGGCGATCTGTGCCTGACGTATAAAGCCATGTCCAACCCGGAATTAATGGACATGCTGCACCTCAGAAAATCCAGATCCCATCGAGTTACGCGCTCGAGAGACTTGAACCTCAGCACTGAAGTAAATAGGACATGCTGGAGGGACAGATTCATAACCCAGAGGCTCCCTTCACTCTGGAATAAAATCCCAGTCCAGGTTAGGCAGAGTCCCTCATTGACTCTCTTCAAGAGGAATCTTGATGAGTGGATGGGAGATTGTAGGTTTACCCCGGGTATCACTTCTGTGTCACTGTTAGACAGAGGCACAGTATACTAACCTCGAAAAAGGGCATAGAAAAATTAATTTAAAATGGGTGGCGAAAGCCAAACACACTCTGGCTAGGCTTATGAATGCCCTAGGGCATATAGCCTAATATGAACCTATGAACCTATATGTTGACCTAATCTGCAAGCACATGGAAGTCATAATTATGTATACCAATGGATACAAAAGTATGTGCTACTTTATGTATGCAAGATACAGGGACCTTCCAGTGATTAGCACAGGACACAATGGGTGGTATCACAAGCATTTCTCTCAAGATTACTTCCTCAGTTTCTCAGTGCAGTGCTGCAGTATGTGGAGGAACATATGTGGTTTCCACCTTCCACAGAGGAGGATTCAACACCACACAGGACTTCTGTGAAGTAACCCATTTCCCTAAACTGCTGAGGCCCCTAGACTGCACCCATATTAGAATAAGAGCCCCACTTGACCTGTGAAGAAGATATATGAACAATCACTCCATTAACTGCCAGGTGATTTGTATTGCATAGGGTATCATGTATAGTGTATGTGCATGTCAAACAGGCAGTTACCATGACTATCAGATATGGCGCACGTAATTTTATCCCATGGTTTGTGAGGAAGAACCTTCCACAGGGGGTATCTCATAGGTGATAATGGATATGCTATGGAACCCTGTTTGATGACACCTGTCTGAAATCTCCAGACAGTAACAGACAATGCATACAAATATGCCGTATCACCCACATGGCTGTGTAGTGTGTGTTTGGGCTGCTGAAGGTACCATTTCACTTCCTGGATGTATCTGGCAGTGTCCTGCCTCTACGTAGGAGCCTGGCTCATACACTGAAATATTTTCTGTGTGTGTGTGTGTGTGTGTGTGTGTGTGTGTGTGTGTGTGTGTGTGTGTGTGTGTGTGTGTGTGTGCGTGTGTGTGCGTGCGTGCGTGCGTGTGTGTGTGTGTGTGTGTGTGTGTGTGTGTGTGTGTGTGTGTGTGTGTGTGTGCGCGCGTGTGTGTGCGCGTGTGTGTGCGCTCGCGTGTGTGTGTGTGTTTGTGTGCACTCGCATGTCCACATGTACGCACATGCAGTGGTACACATGGTGTTTAAGAAGCAGTTGCAACAGGAAGGACAGATTTATGATAATCATCTCATAGCACACTAGAAGGTAGAGTTTGAATCCGATTAGGAGTTGGTGAAGGACCTAACATCAGGGAATGAAAATGCTAGACAAAGGCAAATACAGTATGATGTGGCTTTAGAAAGGAGGCTGCAGCTGGCATATAAACTTGGCACACAGTAAAGCATATACTCAGCAGTACAAGTGCTGCATATAAACCCATACCATATTGTACTTATCCATGCATTCACTAGCTACACTGTGCATCAGACATAGGCAAACCAATTAAAGTAAAAAGGGCATGGCACTGCTATCATCATCTGCACAAGTGGACGAGGGAGTGCACATAAGCTGTGTCATCCACAGAGATGTGCATGAGTGCTATACAAATTATTAACTGCGGTGTGCAATATGTGTGGCTGATGTGAGAAGGGAGGGAATTACCGAATAACGCTTTAGGAGGAACCACTGGTACTGGTTGTCTGCCTGTCTGTTTGAAGCACTGGGTTCTGCATTGTTGTGTGTGTGGGTATGCTGGGACACTGCTTTTGTGGTAGCTGCAGCACTGTGGCTCAGTCTAATGGATAGGCCCAGCATCGAGCTGCATGATCATGAGGGTGATCTTGGCCGTCTGCATCCATGGTGTCTACCATCCGTATGGCAGGAATGGATTGGCCTCATGAACCACAGCTGGCACGCGGCTTGAGAGAAAAGCAGGACCTGTTTATTACTGGTACACAATCAAGTCTGTCATGGATGTCACACACATAGCACATGAACTCCTTGTAGGTCATTCCACATACCTTCAGTACCTGTATCATCTCAACAAAGGCCGAGGTGAAACTAGCCTGTACCTCGAAGATGGCCCTGCACATATGTTGGGTTATTCTCATCAGCACAGCTAATTCTGGGGGAGAGTTGTACCAATGCCATTTATGTGCACAGGTATGCACATCTTCTTCCCTGCCATATGAATCTTGTGGTAGACAAAAAGCTGACAGCAACTGGTTGAGCCAAAAAGCAAAAGAAAGAATATAAAAACAATGATCAGATAAGAATGAAAGAAATGTGGAAAAGCCATAAATATAGTAGCAAGTATAGAGATCTCTTGAACAACCTCATGTTGATCAGGGTATGATGCAGGAGTGGTTAAGGAGAGGTCCAGGAATGGTTAAGGAGAGGTCAGTTGAAACCAAATGATGAAAGATTAATAATGGCAGCACAGTATAGTGAACTATGTACATGTTGATTTACAAAGTCCATTGAACGTGTGGGAGAAAAAGACAAATGCTGGTTCTGTAAAAGACAACATCTTGTTGCTGGGTGTGATACTCTCATGGTAGAGGGCCTGTACAGTGAAAGACACAGTAATGCGACAAGACTGTTGCATTGTGGTCTGTGCAAACA
This sequence comes from Protopterus annectens, assembly GCF_019279795.1. NCBI lineage: Eukaryota > Metazoa > Chordata > Ceratodontiformes > Protopteridae > Protopterus > Protopterus annectens. Next base: position 181,249,169 of record NC_056737.1, on the reverse strand, counting down.
CTGCAATGTAGAAGTAGCTGGGAATCATTGGAAACATGAACCAGAAAGCATTATACATAGTGATGAAGTGTACATCATATAGGATCACCCATTACCAACAGTTCAAAACATAAGATGCAAGAAAACCAGATAATAGGAATCCATGAAAAAAAGGACTAAAGTGTCATTGATCATTGAAATTGCTACACTTGGTGATTACTGTTACTGCCTATTTAAGTGGTACATTTTGGAATATTTTCTGCTTAAAACCTGAACTTTGGCCGGCTAAGATCTAACTGTATTCAACTGGACGTATAAGACAATTTAAGTACCTTTTATCTACACTTTTTTCAAATAATATGGCATTTTAATTGATTTATTTATGTTGCATTGAATATTAACTGAAGTGGAAGTTTTGACTCTTCTTCTTTTTTTTTTTTTCAGTTAGTTAACCACCCACCCTCCCTGGTTTTGTTTTGGTGTTAATCTTGGTGCATTTGAAACTGCCTGCCCCTCTTGTAAATTTGTGTTTGGATACTCCTTCTGGGCCCATCTCATTTGCTCACTCAACTGAGTGCAGTGAGATCATATTTTGATTTCAGACACTCCTGCTGTGTACAAAGAGAGCATCTGGGAAAGAAAAAAAATGTTAAGCTTGTTTCCTGCCTTTCCTGTAAGTGGTCTAGACTGTTTGTAGGCTTCTGAGCCCCCAAGCCTTTCTGTGTTTGAGGGAAGCCTTCTAGCTTAATTTTGTTTCTTAGAACTAGCCAGTTTTCTAGTTTCAGCACTCAAATCTGTTTCTTTGAACTCAGCACTTGTTCAGAACTTGTTGTAAGCACTAAATGAGCTGCAAATTACTACATCACTCAACTTTCCTCACTTGTCTAGAGGAAAGCAGATTTTAGTGCTTAATAAATAAGCACCTATCCAGGCATGTCTAAGGGTCAGCTCCCGATGATTTCTCCTGTCTACCTGATGAATCTGGGCATCTTGGGGCAATGCAGCAATTGCCTCATGTACCCAGACAACCCTCTCCTCTAGATACAAACCTGTTGAGGGCCTTCCTAACTCCGGACAGGCTTCGAACTTTGACATTCCATGTGATGGCCCTTTTACAATCCCTGGCTCCCCCAACGGAATTGGTCCTGAGGGCGCTAGGTTCCATGGCGGCTGCCATCAATCTGTCACCACTAGCTCATCTAAATATGAGGGTCCTGCAGTGGACCTTGCAGGTCCAATGGTCCATCCTGCAACATCTGCTAAGTACAGCTATCCCCCTCAGCAAGGTTTGCAGAAGGTCCCTACTCTGGTGGATCCAATCCTCGGATCTCCGGGAAGGGCGCCCCTTCTCTATAACTCCACCCCAAGCCACAGTGACCACGGACGCTTCTCACCTCGGGTGGGGGGGGGCACTGCATGGGCAGAACCATCCAAGGCACGTGTGCAAACTCGGAGACCTTGTTGCACATCAGTGTCCTAGAGATGAGGGCGGTGCTTTTAGCGTTGCAAGCACTCCAGGCCCTTCTTTCCTTAGGGACAATTGCAATTCAATCAGACAACATGTCAGTAGTCTGGTATATCAATAAACAGGGGGAACCAGATCCTATCCGCTGTGTCGAGAGGGCATGTGAGTTTGGGAATGGGTGATCGCCACCAACCGCTTTCTCATAGCAACGCACATTCCGGGTCGGTCCAACATTTTGGCAGACAAGCTGAGTCGAACCATCCTCTCACCTTATGAGTGGTCTCTGAACCCGAGAGTAGTGAAGCAGATCTTCCTCAAGTGGGGTCAACCTTGCTGCAATCGTTTTGCGTCGCCTTCGAACACAAAGTGCAGCGAGTACTTCGCTCTACTTCCTTCACCAGGGGAACCCCCAGAAATGCTCTAGTCCATGTTTGGCCATCCAGTCTACTTTATGCTTATCCACCTCTCCCCCTCATGGTAAAATTCTTGCAGAAAGCTCGTCAGTTGGGGAGCAGAGTGATCCTCATAGCCCCATTCTGGCCTCGTCTGACATGGTTCCCTTGCCTTTGGTCTCATCTGGTCAATCCTCCATGGATTTTGGATCCCATTCTGGATCTGATTTCTCACCCCCTGGAGTTGACATCTCCAAACCTGGACAATCTCAAGCTCACAGCTTGGTTGATCCAGTTCCAGTCATAGCTAGGACTCCCGGTATCTCCTCCTCCATTAAAGCTATTTTAGTAGCCGCTCCTAAACCTTCTACCAGAAAGGTCTATAAGAGCAAATGGAAACGTTTATCGATCTGAGCGGAACATAGACATATGGATCCCTTTACAGCCCCGATACCAGCTGTATTAGAGTTTTTGTCACACTTATTTGATCAAGGTGCCAGCTCCTCCACCGTCAAAGTCCAGTTAGCAGCAATTTCACATTTTCATGTGGGAAGTGATCTCGGTTCAATAGCTTCTTCCAAGATCTGCAAAACTTTCGTAAAAGGTACTTTCCTGTTAAGGCCTCCTGTTAAGAATGCAGTTCCTCCGTGGGATTTAACCCTTGTTCTTCAGGCTGTTACTGGCCCTCCCTTTGAACCTGCAGCTTTGGTGGATCTTAAATACTTATCTTGGAAAATGGCCTTTCTCATTGTTATCACTTCAGCTAGAAGGGTTTCAGAGCTTCAAGCCCTTTGCGCCAAACCTCCATATCTGGTCTTCCATAAAGATAGAGTTTCCCTAAGGACCAATCCCTCCTTCTTACCTAAAGTCACCTCTGAGTCCAACATTAATCAATCTATCAGCTTACCTTTTTTTTCCCAAATTATCAAAACAAAGGTGAATACAAATTACATTCTTTGGACGTGCACAGACAATTGAGCATAGGAAATCTGAGCAACTCCTTGTATCCTTTGCTAAACCCTTTTTGGGTAAACCTGTGCCAAAAGCTACATTGTCCAGATGGATTTCACAATGTATACTTCTTGCATATAAGAGTTCTGGCTGACCAGAACCTGTCGGAGTTCACGCCCATTCTACTTGATCGATTTCCACTTCTGCTGCCTTTTGGTCCAGGGTATCCTTGGATGACATTTGTTCAGCAGCCACGTGGGCTTCATCCCATACCTTTATTACCCATTACAAGCTGGATATAATTTCCAGAGGGAGGGCGTCCTTTGGCTTTGCAGTGCTCCAGAATATTCTTCCATGAGGACCTCCCAAGTTTTTTAGGTAGCTGGGGACTCTGTCCCACAGGTTGATGAACAAATGAAGTTAACTACTTCAGATAAAGAAGTTATGTACTCACCATAACGTTCCATCTGAGTAGGTAACTTCATTTGTCAGCAACCAACCCCCCCCTCTGTCCCCCTTACCTATAGTTCATCCCTTTTTAGGATCTTTGTGCTCTCTGTACCAGATGACATCATGTTTAGTTGATCCTTTGGTTGTAGTATTCTATAATGCTAAGCAAACTCGATCTGAGGACAGAGAAGGATGGCAGGGGGTTATGGGTAAGGGGGAGGAGCTTGGAGCTCAGATCTTAGCTGAATAAAGCTGCCAACTCGGATCCGATTCGGATCCGATACCCACAGGTTGCTGACAAATGAAGTTAGCTACTCAGATGGAACGTTATGGTGAATACATAACTTCTTATTCTGGCCACCTAACCCGGAACGAAGCACTAAAGGTGGAGGCGTGTCCATATTCATTAAGGATAGCCACACCTCCAGGCTAGTTGCACAGCATAACGTATCCGAGATTATCCAAGTGCAACTAACTCTGGGCAAGATCGCAATCCAAATTGTAGCTTGCTACAGACCCCCCCCCACCATGCCCCAGGATTCCCACTCCTCATTTCTTGATACACTGGAAAGTATTTGGGTACAACCCAACACCCTAATAATGGGCGATTTCAACTACTCATGCACCAACTCTTTTGCTCAACGTTTTCTGGAATTCATAAATTCCAACGCCTTGGATCAACTTATTCACATCCCCACCAGGGGCAGCAATATCCTAAACCTGGTCATTACCAACATGGGCAACCGGTGTTCCACACCAGAGGTCAATTCCTCATTGGTCAGATCCGACCACAAGCTAATCACCCTAGACGTCCACATCCCGCCCCCACCCCCAATTAGGGAAACCACCGAAAAAAACTTCTCCAAAGCCAACTTCACACTTCTTAAGACAGAAGTGGCATGCAGACGGACAATAGAGATACGACTGCTGAATCCTACACAAATGCACTTTATAAGCACTTACACGAGTGCATGGATCATGCTATCCCTAATAGAACCAAGAGGCTATCCTCCAAAAAAAAGGAAGCCAATCTGGTGGTCCTCTGCCATAAACAAACTCTACAACAGAAGAAAGAAACTGTTGCAAAAAAGAGTAAAATCCCATGACTGGAGGAACTCCCTGGTAAACCTCCGTAAGAAGCTGAGATCCCTCATAAAATCCTCCAAAGCTAGTTACAAAAACAAAATTGCCACTGACTCTAAAGACAACCACAAAGCATTCTATAGCTATGTCAAGAATCTCCATGGCAACACTCAGATCTGCTCTGAGTTACAGCACAATGGCACTAAATATGCAGAACCAACTGATATTGCCAACATCCTGGCAGATAGGTTCAGTGCTAGCTTTACCCCCCTCTCACCCCCTAGAGGGCAAAGTTCCTATAATCACAGCTGCACAGGTAAAAAAACACACTCTCCAAAGCCAAGAACATAGCATCCATGGGCTCTGACAATATCCCAGTCTGCGTTCTACACAAACTACAGAATGAACTGGCACCCCTACCTTCATAGCCTCACCTCAGGCTTTGCGCCCACTGAATGGCACTCTGCGACGGTTATCCCACTCCACAAAGGGGGAGCCACGACGGACCCCGGGAACTACCGCCCCATTAGCCTGATCTGCAAGGCCATGGAACGTATCATCATGGAACTCATAAACAAAGACATTTGTAATCTCCAAACTCAGGACCCTACCCAGTTCAGGTTTGTAAAAGGCAGATCATGTCTCCTAAACCTGACTGATTTATTTGAAGCAGTCACCAAAGCCATAGATGAGGCTAAGGTGGTTCACACAGCTTATCTAGATCTCGCCAAGTCTTTCGACACCATCCCCCACTCTGGAATTATAGATAAGCTCACTACGCTAGGTATAAATCCCTATGTCACAAGATGGGTTGCCAACTGGCTCACGGACAGAACCCACACTGTGAAGGTAGCAGACTCCAAGTCCGACTTCAGACCAGTGACAAGTGGAGTACCACAGGGTTCAGTCCTGGGGTCCTCTCCTGTTTGGTATCTACTTCTCTGAAGTACAGGCTAACACAGAAGGTCTTTGGCTAACAAAGTTTGCAGATGACTGCACACTAGGAGCCATAATTGAAACTCCTAACGATGTGGACGTACTACAAAAGGGCATCACTGAGACAGATGCCTGGTGTCAAAGCTGTGGCCTGAAGCTCAATGCCAAAAAGTATATTGTCATCCCTTTTGGTAAAAACTCTGTGTACCCATGAACTACCACATAAGTGGTAGTCTACTGCCGAAAGTGTGATAAAGAGACCTTGGGACACAGGTGGACAGTAATCTCTCGTATGATAATCACATTGCCACAGTGGTCAGGAAATTCTTCTACGTGGCTCACCTCATCACAAAAGGTTTCTCATCCAGAAAAAAAGAGGTCACTGTTCCCCTCTACTCATCACTCATTGTACCTATTATAGAGTACAATGTCCCTTTTGGTATGTACCTCACAAGACATCTACAACAACTGGAAAGGCCACAGAAATGCCTTACAAAGAGAATTACTGGCCTCAAACAGATGCCCTACGCAGACCGTCTCAAAAAACTCCAGCTTTACTCCGTTGCATATCACGTACTCAGAGGCGATCTCTGCCTAACATACAAAGCTATGTCAAACCCAGAGCTGTTGGACATGCTCCACTTAAAGAAATCCCAATCCCTCCGAGCTACATGCTCTAAACCTTGTCACCACAATAAACAGAACATGCTGGAGGGATAGATGCCTGTCCCAGAGACTTCCCATACTCTGGAACGGACTACCTATCTATGTCAAACAGAGCTCCTCATTAGCACTCTTCAAGAAAAATCTTGATGATTGGATGGGAAGTAGGAAATTCACCTCAGGGATCACTTCTATGGCTCTGCTCGACAGGGGCACAGGAAAATAATTTTCTTGGGTGGCGAAAGCCAGGGTACCTTGTTGGATAGGCTTATATAGGCCCTAGGGCTAATAGCCTAGTACCTACCTATGAACAGTGTCTCACCTACAGCGAGGCACAAAGTCATAAAATATCAAGATTTGCAGACAGAAATGAGAGCAGTGTAGAAGAAAGCTACGCAGCCAGTTCTAATAGTAGTAGTAGGAGGAATGGATCTAATAAAAAAAAGAATTTACAGTCGTATTTAGATATGCTACCAATATGTGTAGCTCCGTATGAATTGCAGGAGGAGTCAATTCTGGGCACATTGCGGATGCTGCGATGAGCACTTTTGGCTAACATCAAAGACTGAAACAATACTAATTTCGTGAACCTTAAGGGAGAACTCCTTCCAAATGTTTTTCTTTTTAAAAAGTGATTTTTCCTTCCTTGCAATAGAACAAAAGAGTAAAATATAAAAGTAACATGGAACAAAGTATCATTTGATGTTAATTAAAGCCATTACAGAAAAAATGCATTATTTAATAATTATTCCATTTGTTTTATGTCTGAACTTATTTCTGTTTTCCTTTCAAGTATAGTCATCCTTTGCATCTTGGAGGTTACTAAGAGTGGCAGAGTAATCAGGTTAGGGCATTTATTCAAACTACAGAGCCATTAAGAAAAAAATAATAAAATAAAATAATGTGCCTTATCAGTCACAGATTGCTAGCATCACACCTCAGATAAATAGTGTAGTTTGGAGTCTGAGCAAAAGCAATACTTTCAAGCTTAGTTCTTAGATACAAATGAACAAGAAAACGCACACTTGGGGCCAAATTCATGAATGCCTATACATACAATTGTACACAATATGTATTCAGGAACATCCCTACTACATTTTTTGTGCTGTCTGTTCGCTGAGAAAGGTTAGACTAGGTATAGACATAGTCCACGAATTGTGGTAACCTTTATCAATGTCCTTTGATATTCAGGGTTGCGAGAAAATCAGTAGGAAAATTAAAATTAGGAGGAAGAAGGTGAGAGTTATGCTTGTGTTGTTTATTCACTCGGAATGGTGTACACTTAAAGGAGTACAACGGGTTTCTATAAAGCATTTCTCAACTTCTCAGCCCTTTTGCTCCCTATTTACAGTTCCCACCATAAAACAACAAAAATGCACCATTTAAAATATTTCTAATTAACCGTAGTTCTGTAATAATAGCCTACGTCCGTGTACTGTGATGGTTTCTCTTTCAAAAGGATTGTCCCGTGCTTTACTAAAGCTAGCTGGAGTCACCCAATTAGTGACATCATTGAGGCCAGGCAGTTCAAGTACTTTTCCTGACCAGTTTCCGCACCCAAAGTGACATCACCACGACCGGCCTCTGATTCTAAGTAAAATAATGAAACCCACCCATTCTGTGATGTCACAGCTGCCTTGGCCTTCACCTGCCTTTGAGTGCTCAAATGCAGCTACTGGAGGTAGGAAAGTTCTTTTTCTGCTTTTGTTTCTAGTACGCAGTGTTTTTGCATTGGAACCACTTGTGTAAGTCTCTTTCTACAGCACCTTGTTTTGTGGCTTACTAATTGGTGAGTGTGACATTCGTACAGCCATTCATTTTATTTTTAATTTATTTTGATTATATTTCCGTTGTTTAACTTAGTTTTTTTATGAATTTGGTGTGTTACTGTTCTAAATGTCTTTAGGCTTTGCTGCGCCGTTTGTTTCTGAGCTGGTGCACGTGGTCTTGGTTGCTTACCAGTAGTGTTTTTAAACATTGTTGAATACTAAAATCTTTTTCGTACAGCCATTCATTTTATTTTGAATTTATTTTGATTATATTTCCGGTGTTTAACTTTGTTTTTTATGAATTTGGTGTGTTACTGCTCTAAATGTCTTTAGGCTTTGCTGCGCCGTTTGTTTCTGAGCTGGTGCACGTGGTCTTGGTTGCCAATAGCAACCAATTTCCTTTATCGCTCGCTCTGGACCTTTACAGCTTTGCCTTTATAAATAATAAGATGAATGGCTGTATGACAAAGAGTTTAATAATAAAATGCGCTCACCAGTTGTTTTTGTGGAATATTAGTCTTTTTCATACAGCCGTTCGTTTTCTGAGAACATGTGTATTTTGTCCGGTGGATAGAGTAAATATCGACCCGCTTGTAAGTAGAGATGTAACTCACTACTAATATTAAAAACTACTTATTAAGTTGTGCGCAATTCGAAGATGTAGTTACTGTTAATGCCTAGTAGTGTTGTTCAAAGTAAACTTCATCCTTGATCCTCTGTCAAAATCTTTAAAGAGGAAAATACTTCCTTATTCAATTATAGGTAGTTAGTTTAGTGTGTTTTTATTTTCAGTTTACACTTCTGTCACATATCACACAATGCCTGCTCTGCTGATCATTAAGCTATTTGTTTTATTTAATCTAAGTTCCAGCTCTCTGTTTAAGTGTTGTAGACTGGATTTTAGCGAAGGACAGTAATGTTCGTTTACCCTTTCAGAAGTGAAAAGATGAAGTTTATCAATACCTGTACTCAGGTGAGAATTACAGTGATCTGGTACTGTTATTGGGTAGTTAGTTTGGTAAACAGAGGAACAGCTAAGGCTACAAACTAGAGTAAAACATTCAAGTTCTTTGTATTCTGAGAAGCTGTCAGATGATGCAATATTAGGAGAAGGCTAGATAAGTTTAAATGAGATCTGTGTTATAAAACAACAGTAGTCAGTCATAGAATTATGGTAGTAAGTGAGGTTTGAGAATTCGTGAGATGCTTATGACAAAATGATGAATAATTTAAAGATTTTTAGTCACTGGGTTAGATCTAGTTGAAAATTAATTTGTCTGTGTAATCCCATATAATGTTAAGTAGTGCAAAAGGTGGTTTTGATAAACTGAATACTATCTATTTATACCCATGTTAATAATAAAGTTCCTTTTAGGTGCCACTTTTAATATTTTGCCTGTGGTGTTGACAAACAACTTAGTATAGGAAGCAGTTGGCTAATATATTACTAATACTTGCAGAGTGAGAATATTCCTAGTTATTAAGTGCATTGTTTTTTTCAGTGTGCACATGTTTTAACCTAATACTGATATTATGAAATTACTGTTTTATAATAATATGAATGTACAGACTGCTCAATGGACACAAGAAGAAAAAAAGTGAGTCAGAAAGTGGAACAGCAGAGGAAAGAAAGAAACACATCAGCTGACAAAGTAAAGTAGCAATATTCAAACCTGATTAAACACAATACAATTGGACATAAAGCTAAAGGACAATATTAATGCATTAACAGAGGCAGTGATACAGGGAGTAATGGAGAATACATAAAAGTTGGTTGTTTCTGACTAGTGATAGAAAAAGGTAGTTAAGCTGAAGTGATGACAGATACTACAATTATATGACCCCCATAGACCTAATAGCACTCCATTAGCATTATTAATGCACCCATATTCATTGTTTGTTTTTCTTTCTCTCTCTCTCTTTATCTACTTCACAAAGTATTTAGAAAAATAACCGTGAATTGGAATCTGTGATATCGGGTGTAGATACGATTTTGAATTTTTGTTGCTCTACACGTTATAGTCATGATGTTATATTCTGAGATATGAGCCCCCACCTTTGCTGTAGTATGCCTAATCATTGTTTTGTCAAGTTCATTGTCATGCAGCACCAGATCAAAAATATCTGTGTAACACAACTATTTAGTAGACATAAGGGAAAATATCTTTGGCACTTCTTATGTATAGTATGACATGGGGGATCGGGCACTACCTTTTGTCTCTACTTTTCAGGTGGTGGTTTTGCTTCATCCTTCATATTGCACAAAGAATGCAGCTTTGAGACTGTGGCTTGCTGGTACACTTATACAGTATGTCCTGGGTTATGACCATGCCGGGGTCCTTCTTCTAGGCTGCATAAAGGAGGTTTTCCCACTCATGTATCATGTCTTGTGCAACTATTCATGTAAATCATACCCACCAGCTTTTTTTTCCCTCCAGGATATGTGAAGTGAATTGATGTTATAGTTCATGTAGAGTTACCCATACACCCTCAAATATATACGTTCCCCTTTTCCAGACTAGCTGGCCATGAAGCAGAAAAACATTTTCTCCCTCTTTCTGGGGTTAGTTATACAGCAGTACTGTCCATCGTATCCCTTGCAAAGAGAGATAGGTGACTGGTCACTAAATGCTTCTAATCTCAAGCAAGGTATAAACTTAACTCCAGTTACAAATCGGATATAGCACAAGTCAGTGCCATGCTATGCCAGTCATGACTGGCTAAAATATTTACATTTTTGGCAGCATTAAGCCAAAATAAAATCATATTTCTAACAGCAGTCTTATATTGTTTCACATTGGTTGTACATAACTAATCAATAATCTTTTTTAATTAATTGAAAATGTTAAGTGATTTCAGAATACAAATAGAATTAAGCTAAATCTTTTTAGCACTGAAATATGATTTTACATAAGGAAAATTCTAAAGAGTTTCTTTATTTATCTATATGCATTTACTTCAGACTTTCTAGTTACCATGATGATCTTCATTCTACAAACTTCTTCTTTCAATAGTTTCACATAAAATATATTTATTTCATTCTAATGCATCCTCATTAGCTATGGAATGAATAACATTTCTTCTTTAGTGGATTATAGCCTAGCGTGCATCATTTAGCATGACCTTTGCTTCCCAATTAACATAGGCAACTATACAAGTTGTCACTCCAGAGTGCTACACATTGGCTACAATACTTTTTTACAAGGCATTGAATCCAAGTATATATTTAAGGTTTTGATGTCATCTGTAGTGGTTGAATTAAAATACTATAATGTAACTAAAGTGGGAAATGCTGCTATCTTCTAAAAAATCTGTTTTGGCAAATATACCAGAAATATTTATAACCAGCAAATGGTTGTCTTAATACCAGCTTCTGCTGCATAGCTGGTTTACACAGTATCTCACAAAAAAAGCTTTGCCTCTATATCCATTTCCTAGCCAAGATGTAAACATTTAGGCAATAGTTTTTGTTGTAATAAATGTATTTTCTTAACTCTTTGAGGATTGCATTTCAAGGACTAGACGTTATAGATGTGCATTTTTTTGTCTCCTCACCTTTATAAACAGCAACATATACTGTTTGATTGTAATAGAGATTTTACAAGACGAGCCTTGATATTTTTCTTAACCTCATCTGTGGCTCACTAAATCACTAACAGACAAGAAAGTTAAGCACTGTTTCAATGGAAATAAGCAGACAGATGTAGCACACATTCTCCTGAAAATAATTCAGAACCTGTTTCAATTTGTGAGCTCGGAGGTTACACTGCGTTGTAAAATCATGTTTAAGCAAACCTGTATGAATACTGCTACTTCCTTAACAAGTTACATTGAGTAATGCATTTAATGTTGTTTTCATGTATTAAGGAGTAATTTTAGAGTATTAGAAGAATGGTTGCAGATTTAACATAGTATGTGATAGATATTATTATTAGTAGTAGTATTAGTATTATTTTAAATAATATTAATTCTTCGTAGCCACTTGACTATAATTGCATTATGGTTATCTACCTTCTACTACCAGGCTGATATATTGGGCTCTACTACCGCTACATAGATGATTTGATTTTTCTTTGTAGCGGTGGTAGTGAACATATTTTTGAGTTCTTTTCAGATCTCAATAATAATAGGTACAACTTACACTTTGATGGTTTACAGTTTGGTAGTCAAGTTCATTACTTAGATATTATGTAATCTGGAGTGGTAGGTGATCAGATTCATACTACGGTGTACCGCAAATTTACTGATGGTAATCAGTTCCTATATGGAACTAGTTGTCATCCTCCACATACCTTGTCTGCTTTACCTTATGGAGAAATTACTAGATTATCCAGATTATGTAATAATGAACTAGATTTAGAAAAGAATATTTATGATTGTATTATTATGTTTCTAAAAAGAGGATATAGTATAGAAATATTAGATTTTTGTATTAATAAACTATTGGATAAAAATAATTGTAGAAATGTTAATAAATTTATGATTAATAATAATAGAGAAGAAAGTAATTTTCCACCTTATGTGAAGAAGGTTAGTGCTACTAGTGGTAATAATAAATGTTCAAAAGCTTCTATTCAGGAAATACAAGATATTTATTTTGTTACTATTTATAATGTATGTAGTAACAAAATTTGGGATATTATTAAATATTTTTGGAAATTTCTGATTTCAGATAAAAATCTTTATAAACTTTTCCCAATTATTATTATAAAATATCTTTTAAAAGAGGTCAAAATCTATCTGATAAATTAATAAAAACTTATTATATTTCTCCCTTTGATAAGGTATATTATAATTTAGATATATTGGGTACAAGCGTTTGCGGCCATTGTAGTATATGCAAATATGTAAAACCATATTTTGATAATATTAATGGAATTTCATTTAGACCTAATAATAATTTTTCTTGCAACTCTGTAGGGGTTATTTACTGTATTAGATGTCCATGTAAACTATATTATATTGGTGAGACAAAGAGAAAATTTAAAACTAGAATGCAAGAACATATTAGAGATATTAAAAGAAGAGTATTAACTAGTCCAATTGCTTTACATTTTATGGAGTGTCATAATAGTAATGTTGAACTATTTGAATGTTGTATTTTAGAAAAAATTTTCATTAAGAAAGGAGATGATAGATTAATTAAAAATATTTTGTTATTTAAAGAAACTATTTATATTTTGAAATATAACACTATGTCACCTAATGGTTTAAATTTAGAAGTAAACTGGAAAAGTTTATTATAAGTTTTTTATTACTAGTATTGTTAGTTCTTTTTTATATTAGAAGTTCTCTCTTTAAATAATATTTTGTTTTTTGATTGATTAATTTATGTAATTGTTTAATTAATTGTGGTATATATTGGAGTGGGTGTGTTTTTGTAACTTGTACTCATTGAAGGCTGTTATGCTGAGGCGCTAAGCTGGATTAAACTTTTTGTGAACTGGCGTTGTTTTTTGGCTGTTGCCTTTTCTCCTTTTGTCGTTTTCGATTGATATATTGGGCTCCACTCCCCTCTCCAAATGTCACCAGAAACTAAGCCAATTGGTGAAGTCAATAGTTTTTTGTTTATATTGCTGCATCATTCTCATTGATGGTAAAATGCTTCTCAAGGCTAGATTCATACCTACTTGATTACACATATTGAGAGTCCCATCATATCTCTCTCCATATACTCCAGGGAGGTACATCTCAAGTCATTTACTTTCATGATTGCGTCAAGTGAGTAGTTGTTGTACAAGGACTTGAGTGCATGCATGATGTGCCAAATCCTGATAGCCAATACATAACTAAGCATTACCCTTTCCCTATTCAGTTTGATGAGAGGTGCATCAGTATATCTCATTATAGAGTCACCTGTGACTAAGTTGTCGCATTGTGTGGATGTTTGCCATATGGTCTTTTGAGCTGAAATACTGTTGCACTTGCGTGTATGTTTCATGGTGGATGCTGGCTGAGTTTACTGTGAGGTGGCTGAAGATACTGGTTTCTTAGGTTACCTTTAGGAGGTCTCTGTGGTTTAGGTAGGTTACTTTTAAGAACGTCTGTATATTTAAGCCTGCGTGCTTGGTCTGTATTTTGTGTGATAGGTATAGTGTGATTCTGTGTTTTACTGACCACCTGCTAGCTGTTTGTAGTAGCTTTACATGAAAGCTTTGCCTCCACTAACAATGTATGACTACATCTCTCTCACACTGTGTCAATATTAAGTAGTAGGTTGTTGTCAGTAAACATGAGACAATTGCTGAATTGACTTAGGATGCCCATTTCAACCAAGCTGGTCACAGAGGCAAATGGAATGTGGAAATCTATGGCTCTAGAATAGATGCTTACCAATAAGGGCTGAAGTGGGAGTTATACCTATGAGGCTTGAAACTGATCACTGGAGGTGCTATCTGTCTAATTGTGGAGATAGTGGTGGTCACAACACTTCTACATACAACTAGAAATGACTGATGCTTTGCTCCTTCTATTACCAAAAACAAAAAGTAGTACTAGTCCCATGCTTCTTCCTAAGAAGTAATATCAAAACTCAGATGTTGGGGTTTCTGTACACTTGCTATAGTCTTCTCTTGGTAGATACTCTGAAGAGAGCTAACAGCAGCTGGATGCAGTGGAAAGCCAACCTGCACAAAAGGCCTCATCAAAACTGCAACAAACCAGCAAGAATCAAAGTGGTAGCATTACTCCCAAGCTGTTTCTAAGAAACAATTTTCAGGTTTTCCAGGTGGTGTATCGCTTGCATACTCCTCTGTTGTATTTGCACCAGATACCGCTAGTGTACACTGCGGGAATAAAAAGATTAAAACCTTACCCTGGTATCAGAGGTGGCAGTGCAACATATTCGTAGTGACTTAACATGAGAGTAGCTCTAAGCAAGCACCATGTGAATCCTGAACAAGCACCTAGAATAATTCAGTGCAGCTTCCACACCTTAAGTCTGAAAATGAATTCACTTACTCACACGAACAGGAGTAGCTGCATATTGATGGCTAAAGGTGTATGGGCATGTCGGGTGGTTATTACACAGCAAAATATGTAATGGTGGGGATGGCATGAGCAAACACACCTGTATATTACAGCCATAGCACCAATTGCACTGGAGGCTGGCAAATAGATTTAGTAAGGGATTTTGTCCGTGCACAAATATTTCAACAGTGATTCTGTGCAGTGGCATCCATTATCTGATTCAAGGTAAATTAACCTTGATGTCCTTTATTTAAACAAAATAAATAAAACATTGCTTTGTGATAAGTGACTTCTGGACACAAGAAAAAAAAGGGAAAATATAGCAATGTGGTTTGTATGTACAAAGAAAAATCCAAGGACACTGCAAAAGTTTTTTTTTTGAAAACCAACCAGTGGAGTAAAAACATAATGTAGGCAAACACTGCATACCAACACACTTTGCACATGTAAATCTCAATTTTTAACAAGGTGGAAGCATGAAGTAATACCTTAACACTTAAATTAATGAAGATCTAAACTGGTTTATGGTATAAATGTTTTATTCTTTAGCTCCTTGGTGCAAGATCTTACAGGAGTTGCTACATAAACTGGATGTGAATGCACCTTACAGGAGTTGCTACATAAACTGGATGTGAATGCAGTGAAGTAAGGCCATGGCTATAGTGCAGCAAAAAAAATGTCCCCTCTAACAAAGGAAATGCTAGAGCAAAGATTAAATTACATGAGTCAAGCACCCTGCTGAGATCTGCCAATCAATGGAATTACCAGGTCAGATTACCCTCAGGACTTTGACAGCTAGGAAAGCTAAGTGTTACGGGGGAGGGGAGAAGTAAATGGACTGGAATTCATTGTCTCACAAATTAGTGCCATTTAAACTAAATTAGAAAAAAAGGCAGCAGTAAACAGCACTTTTAGTGTGTTTTGTGACATTTTCACTGTTTGTGTTTTAAGTAGTCATTCAGCAGCAGGGAATGTTACTTACACTGTTCTATTTTACTCAGTACTTTGTACGCATGCAACATCTATGAAAAGACAGGAGCTTTAGGCAAACGGAGGCCTGCATGATGTAACAGTTTTGAGCCAAACAATGATTTCTGGGATATTGAGTGGCAACCTCATTTATCCAAACAACGTCAATATGTTAGCCTCCATGTGGTCAGAGTCTGGAATTACATATAAAAATATTTAAAATCCTGTAAATAGGTTCATAGGTAGGTACTAGGCTGTCTGCCAGAGGGCATTTATAAGCCTAGCCAGAATGTGTTGGCTTTCGCCACCCTTTTAGGTTAGTTTACTGTGCCTCTGTCAACAGAGTCACTGAATTGATCCCCGGGGTAAATTTTCGGTTTCCCATCCACTCATCAAGATTTTTCTTGAAGAAGGTCAGTGAGGTGCTCTGCCTAATGTAGATTGGAATCTTGTTCCAGAGCAAGGGAAGTCTCTGGGACAGGAACCTATCCCTCCAGCATGTCCTATTTATTGTTGTGGTGAGGTTTAGATCTCTAGAGCGTGTGTTCTAAGGGATTTGGTTTTCTTATGGTGGAGCATGTCCATCAGTTCTGGGTTTGACATGGCTTTGTATGTCAGGCAGAGATCACCTCTGAGTAGGCGATATGCAACCGAGTACAGCTGGAGTTTCGTTAGTCGAGCTGCATAGGGCATCTGTTTGAGGCCGGTAATCATCTTGGTGAGGTACTTCTGTGGTCTTTCCAGCTGTTGTAGGTGTCTAGTAAGGTACATCCCAAATGGGGCATTGTACTCTATGATGGGCCTGATGAGAGATGAGTAGAGGGGCACAATAACCTCTTTTGATCTAGATGCGATCCCTTTTGTGATTAGGAGGGCCACATAGGATTTTCTAACCACTTTGGCAGTGTGGTTATCAAAGGAGAGATTACTATCCACTTGGGTCCCCAGATCCCTCATTACGTCTTCCATATTTAGAGGACTACCACCTATGTGGTAGTTTGTGGGTACCTTGTTTTTCCCAAAGGGGATGACTATGCACTTTTTGGCATTTAGCTTGAGGCCATGATTCTGACACCAGGTATCCATCTCAGTGAGACCCTTCTGGAGGATGTCTGTGTCAGCCAGGGAGTCGATTATGGCCCCTAGTTTGCAGTCATCTGCAAACTTGGTAAGCCACAGCCCTCCTGTGTTTGCCTGTATCTCAGAGAAGTACATACCGAACAGGAGGGGTCCCTGTATCTCTGAGAAGTACATACCAAAGAGGAGGGGTCCCAGGACTGAGCCCTGGGGGACGCCACTTGTAACCGGTTTAGAGTCGGACCTAGCACCCGCAACTCTTCCCGAGTGGGTTCTATCTGTGAGCCAGTTGGCAACCCATCTCGTGACGTAAGGGTTAATGTTCAGGCTGGTGAGCTTGTCTATAATACCAGAGTGGGGAATGGTGTCAAAGGCCTTGGCGAGGTCTAGATAGGCTGTGTGGACCACCTTTCCCTCATCTATAGCCTTGGTAACTGTTTCAAAGAAGTCTACCAGGTTTAAGAGGCAAGACCTGCCCTTAACAAAGCCGAATTGGGTAGGGTCCAATGTTTGGAGGTTCCCAATCTCTTTCTTAATGAGTTCCATGATGATGCGCTCCATAGCTTTACAGACCAAGCTAGTCAGGCTTATAGGGCGATAGTTCCCTGGCTCCATTGTGGCTCCACCTTTGTGGAGTGGGTTAACTGTTGCTGTATGCCATTCCGTGGGAACATAACCTGTGGAAAGGCTGAGTTTGAACAGTGTATTAAGGTGAGGGGTTAGTTCATTTTGGAGCTCGTGTAAGATGCAGCCTGGGACACCATCTGGTCCCATTGATGCTGTGTTTTTGGCTTTGAAGAGGGCTGTTTTAACCTGTGTGTCTGTGATTACTGGGGCTCTACATTCTTCAGGAATGGTCAATGGCCCTTTTGGGAGTGAGAGGAGGGGTGAAGTTTGCACTGAACCTGTCAGCCAGGATGTTGGCAATGTCAGCCAGGATGTTGGCAATGTCCGTCGGTTCAGTGTATTTTGTGCCATTCTGCATTAACTCAGAGCAGATCTGAGAGTTGCTCTTAGATTCTTGACATAGCTAAAGAATGCTTTGTGGTTATCTTTAGAGTCTTTGGCGATTTTTCTTTCAAAGCTAGCCTTGGATGATTTTATGAGGGATCATAGTTGCTTGCTGATACTGATCAGGGATGTCTTCCCTTCTTGGGATTTTGTTCTATTCTGTACTAGTTTCCTCCTTCTATTGTATAGCTTATTTATGACAGGGGTCCACCAGACAGGTTTCCTCTTTTTGGAGGAGTGAGTCTTGGTTTTGCTTGGGATAGCCCGATCCATGCACTCTTGTAGGTGGTCATAGAGTGCATCTGTAAAGGATTCTGCAGCTTGGACAGCATTATCCTTTACCATGGGGGCTTTGAAACATACCAACTCAGTCTTAAGTAGTGGGAAGTTTGCTTTTGAAATATTTTTCATTGTGGTTTCCTTGTCTGGGGGTGGGGTCGGTATGTGAATGTTCAGAGTGATTAGTTTATGGTCTGATCTAACCAGTGAGGGTTTTACCTCCGGTGTGGAACATCAGTCACCCACGTTGGTGATGACCAGGTCCAATATGTTGTCACTTCTTATGGGAGTGGTGACCAGTTGGTCCAGGTCGTTTGCATTTATAAACTCTAGGAAACGTTGGGCAAAGGAGTTAGTAGATGAGTAGTTCTCCCAGTTTATGTTTGGGTAACTGAAATCTCCCAATATCATGGTGTTAGATAGGACCTTCGTATTTTCCAGTGTCCTGGGACATGATGCGTGATCTGTTGCAAGCTACAATTTGAAATGCAGATTTGCCCATTGTTAGTTGCACATGGATAGTCTCTGAGGCATCCTGCTGTGCCGCTGACCTGGAGGTGTGGGTATCCTTGATGAATATGGATGCACCCCCGCCTTTTGTATTTCGGTCCAGGTTCTGTGGCCGAAAAGCATGGTATGAGTTGTAACCAGGTAGTGCTGGGGTGCTCTCTGGAGCCTTAAATCAGATATCGATTTTCTCCATACTGAGGAGTGCCTCAAGTGCATGCATTTTGATTTTTAGACTTCTGGCATTGAGTAGCATCACCCTCAGTTTTTGGTTTCTTGTGCTGTTTAAGGAGGTGGGTTTGTCTTTTGTGCCTTGCATAAAAAGGCACTATGGGGGTGGCAAGAGCCTTGGCCAGTATTCAAAAGCCTAAGGATGACATGTGCAAGCCATCTCTTGTGAAGCAACGTGGCTTGTTGAGCATGTCATCTCAGGCTGACAGACACTGGATCCCCTTAGAACGACACCAGAAGCTTAGCCAATTGTTGAAATTGATGATTTTTTTCTTTATACTGTGGCATCATTCTAGGTGAGGGTAGTCTGCTACTCAGGGTCAGGGGTCATACCGGCCTGGGCTACGTGATCAGAGAGCTCTTCCATGTCTCTTTTCATGAAGTCCAGGGAGGTACATCTCAGGTCACTCACAACAACATGGACAATGACAGAGTTATATTTGTTCTTGTTTTGGTGTGACCTGAGTGCTTGTGTTATATGGCGGATCCTGGCACCCAACAGACAGCTTACAGTAACCTTCTCCTTGTTCAGCCTAGTGAGTGGGATGTCAGTGTGCCTGACTACAGAGTCACCTATTACTAGTGTGTTGGGTGTGTTATTTAGCCTTAAGAGCTGTCATTGCATGGCACACTGATTTTGTGAAGTATGTTTCGTGGTTTGTTTTGGGGGTGGAGGTTGTTTGGATATCTGCTTTGGAGGTCTCTGCTGCTTTTGCAGATTTTTATTTAGAGCCTCCGAGTATGTTTTTGTGTATTTATGTGTGTTTTTTGCTGGTGCAGGTATGATAGGTCTATGTGAGACTGGTGGTGTGGTGCAAGTAATTCCCTTCTCCTCATGACTGGCTGTTCCAGCCTTAGGTTGAGAGAGCTTGGCCTCCAGTTTGGCTGTATAATTGCATCTCTCGCATATATTTGTGTTGGGTGGTAGAAGGAGAGGGTTTTCAATGTACATGAGGCAACTGTAACATTGCCTCAAGATGCCCAGATTCACCAGCTAGACTGGAGAGTACACCTGAAACTGTCCTTTAGACATGCCTGGATAGGTAAGGTGGGTTGTTTTGCTGATTGTCCTGTAGGGGATGAATAGAGAGCCTTGTAATATAGGAGGGTCTAGTGCTGGGGTTTATTAGTGCTTGCTATGAGTTATGAGCAAGTGCTAGGTTGTAAAGTGAATGGTTGAGTACTTGAAGGATTGACTAATTTCAAGGGAAAAATTGAAGAGGAGACTTTGTGGAGCCGGGAATGGTTTAACTCTAGCTAACCGGCGCTGCCCGGCACGCAAAACCGAGCACACCTGGGTTTTAAAGCAGGGAAATGAAAGAGATAGGAATTAGCCCAAAATGGCCAATCAACTACTAATTTCTGGTCAGAAACCACTCCTCCAAGGACAGATAGGCTGCTCAAAGCTCCCCACTCTCACTGGTGAACAGAGAAAATTCATTCTATCCAAGTATGGTATGGGCAAACACAGAAACTTTGTAACACAGCCCTGGATTCAGCAAGGACCTGAAAACTGGACTATACTAGCTTAGAAAGGCAGAAATAAGTATCTTTTTTTTTAAGGCAAAAAACCGTCAGTAAAACACTTTAAACGGACAGAAAAAGGCTATCACACTTGAGTGTGTAGCCTACAACAGTTAAACAGTTACTTTAAACACAGATACTACTTTTCCAAAGTGCAGGTAACAATAAGTACACTGTAACAAAAACAATTTATATCACAGAAATGCTAGAAATTGGCGTTTTAGGCAGGAATAGCTACAGACAACAAGTAGAAGCAGGAAAATGATACTTAATCACTCCAAAGTCTCTCTTTAGTCTCTCTGCTGTTGTAGAACTCTGCAGGACACCACGAGGAGCTTGCCGAGCTGCATACAAGCGCAAAACCGCGCACAAGTGTGTTTTAAAGCAGGGAAATGAAAGAGAGAGGAATTAGCCCAAAATGGCCAATCAACTACTAATTTCTGGGCAGAAACCACTCCTCCAAGGACAGATAGGCTGCTCAAAGCTCCCCACTCTCACTGGTGAACAGAGACACTTACTTCTATCCAAGAAAGGTATGGGCAAACACAGAAACTTTATAACACAGCCCTGGATTCAGCAAGGACCTGAAAACTGGACTATACTAGCTTAGAAAGGCAGAAATAAGTATCTTTTTTTTTTTAAGGAAAAAACAGTCAGCAAAACACTTTAAATGCACAGAAAAATGCTATTGCACTTGAGTGTGCAGCCTACAACAGTTGAACTGTTACTTTAAACACAGATACGACTTTTTCAATAATCCCAGAGTGCTGTTAAAGTGTAGGAAACATCGTACCATGATGTTTTAAACATGTTTTTTGTGTCTGTGGTCCGCTACTCCTTTAATGTAGGAGTTAATGAATCTGGCCCTTAGGTCTTTTTTTATTATTACAAATTAATTATCTTCCTTGTTAATCAAACTCTTAAGTGCCACAAGGAAAAAAATAACTTTCACCTTACTCATGTTTTCTATCAGTATTTGATTTTGCATTTTTAGACACTGTAAAAGTTAGTTTCTTCTGGTGTTTTGTTATAGCATTTTTTGCATTGCGTACAGAGTTTTGAGACAAGTCAGTGAGCTGTGGAAAGAAGATTAACATAAAAGGCTTTAATTCTAGAAACTGTGGATGCAACACAAACTGTCACAGCTCAAGTAACATACATTAATCACGTGTCAAATTTCTCACACTTGAGCACTGAGGGGGTTGGGAGAGTGGCTTAATGGCTAAGGTGTTTGCCTTACAAACACAAGGTGCAGGGTTTGAGTCTCACAAGGGATAATTGGCTAGGCTTAAAATGGCTCGTAAGGGCAGTTAGCTTAGCTAAACTATGAACTGCAGCTGCTGCTTTGAAAAGAACAGTTAACTACATTTTCAAACCTGTTAATCAAGCATTCCTTAAAAGGCTGTATCAGAGGTGGCCACTAATGAAAATCAAAGGAAGCAAAGTAATGAAAAATGTGGATTGATGTTGACAGTCAAAAGTAGATAGTCACAGTACTGTTGTAAGCTTATGAGACAGAAAACCACTGTATATGATCGTCTCATCATAGGGATTTATCTCTGTCCCTCTAAAGTGACATCAGGAAGGTGAAAGGATTGACTGTAAAACAAAATCATGCTACCTATGGCAGCCCCCATTTAGGGCATTTTGGGGTACAGCTAATTATAAAATGGTAATAACCACTTACTTTGATTCAGAGACATTAATAATTCAGTAAAGTTCTGAATATGCTGAAAACATGTTTTTTTTTCAGTCTTTGGATATAGTTCTCCTTGGGAGAATGGGTTCCATTCCTGTCATAGTATCAGAAACCCAAAAGACCTGGAGAAATGAAACTGAGGAAGAGCAATACTCACTTGGCCTATTTCCAGTGGAAATCCTTCTGGCATGCCGCAATTCAGCTCCAAGGTTCAACACTCCACAGTGGGTCTGTGATGTGTCCATTCCCACTCGTAGATATGCAAGAAATTCCTCTATTTCCATCAGTGGCAGCTCACTTCCCATTGCTTTACTCTCCCATGCAAGGTGGATGTCATGTTTTTCTGCATCACAGATAATGTTAGTGGTACTACCTCTGACATGCTTCTAGGTGCAGACCTTGCCACTGACAGCATTAATGTCTGTGACTACATCCTGCCAACCATGGTCACCATAGGGCCAGTAAAAAGTCTACTGCACGAGCAGCTGTTGGCCATGTAGAGAGAACCATCAGTAACACTTCATTCTCGACGCCAGAGAACTTGGCCTTCCTTGCCTTTCCGTGGGCAGGCATATTGCTATCTGTAGAAAGAATTCACTATATGAATTTGCTAGCATGCACTCACACACACACACACACACACACACACACACACACACACACACACACACACACACACACACACACTCAAACCTAACACAGAGCAAACACATTGACAATATGAACCCCCATCCACAATGTCACAGTACAGTGGAGTATACATTTTGCTGCATGCACCCTTCTGCGGGGTTGTACTGTGAGTGTTACTGTGCCAAGTCCATAGCATATGCATTTATGTTTGTCTCCAGGGACTGTTTGACACAACTAGCTATATGTGGGTTTTGGTATATTGCAACACATTGCTGTCCTGTCTCGTCTCTTTTAAGATTACAGTTGTATTAGAACTTCCTTCACAAATAAGTAAAAGTAAGGTTAGGGTAAATGTTGCACATACCTTAAGCACTTGGTAGTTCTGCTTTCGACAAGGTTAAATTAGCTTCCTCAGGTAAGATCACTTCCCCAGTATAGCTGTATGTAGTCTTCCATACTGCAGTGAAGCTTTGTGTGACCTCTGATTTTTATATCTTGCAGATTCGGGCCTCACTGCACATATGCAAATGAGAGCTTATCTCACGAATGTGTCTGAATTGCTGATTCTACACATTGCACCTAGGGGAACAATATTGCATACAGACCTGGCCTTATGCACATGCCTGAGCAGCTACAGGGGCTATGATCATGAGACAGCTGTCTGACATGACGGTGGAGATAATGGACTGGTGTCTTGATATCTGCATTGGGCACCTAGAGAGAGACAGACTCTTGTGACTGGCTAAGCCATAACCCTGTCCACCACTAGCCACTCCATCAGAGCCAGGACCCAGAGCATGCCCAAAGTGTTGTCTAGCCTCCTAAGTAGTCACACTTCTGCAGGGTGGTACTGTTGGGTATACCTATCCTGTCCTCTATCCCAATGTTCCCCTCCCTTTTTTATCCCTACCCTTTCTTCTTTGTTGTCCATTCATGTCTAGCACTATTGTCTACCACTTTTTGTCTGATGACTCCATATCTACTGTGCTTCCTCCTCCTTCAGTGTGTCAGAACCTCCCCGTCAGTCTTGTCTGTCTTCTGTGTTTGGGCTTATGCCACTGGTAGCTACCATAACTCTCTTATCATTCCTTCATATTTCCTTACTTCCTCACTGTCTTGATATATAGGAAATTGGCACCTGTCTCACAAAAAATGTATTGTGCTACCTTTCCATCCTATTCATTCCTTAACAGTTTCCTTTATATTCTTCCCTCTGCTTGCTTTCTTCTTTCCATACTGGTTTTTACTCTCATTTCCACCTTTTAATGTGATAAAAAATAGATTCAAAAAGTGCAGTTAGGCCTGTCAAGCTGATAATTTATTTTCCAGTCTAGTCATGTTCCTGCAATTTCATTATCTCGTAGATTGTCCACCACTGGGGCCTACTGCAGACCCTACTTTAATTTGCTGAATTTTCACATAGCTTTTCTTCTATGTTAATTATTAACGAGCTTAGAGTCACATTGTGCCTAAAAGATAAGTAGCTGCTGAATCTTCATGATTTGGGATGCCATGTTGCCAGTTCCCAGGGAATGTTGTATTTTATGTGAAATAGTAACACACTGATCATTAAACTGGACAGTTAGTAGATTTCTTGCATTCTTACTTAAAACATTTCTATCACTTATAAGCTCATGTTAATCTGATTATTTTTTCTTTGACTTTTTACTTGTTTTCTTGTTGTAGAGATACTCATCGAGGAGAGAGACCCCCCAGCCCCAAATTTATAGTGACCCTGGATGGTGTGCCCAGCCCTCCAGGTTACACGTCTGATGTGGAAGATGAGGAGATGGGCATCACTGAAGAAGAAGAGAAGTTATCTAAATCAAGTTTAGCACTGCACAAAGTGGGGAAGAAGAGAGTGCTAGAGTCACAGCATCACATTATATTCAGCCAGATCGCTGACCCTGATGGTAAAACCTTGGCAACTGAACCAAAAAATATTTACTTGCACTGTAAATATGTTGTATAGTAGGTTAATTTATTGTGCATTTAGTATTTTTAAAATCCAGTCTTTATGATATGATGGTCAGGGTAAAAATACCTGGATCCTGTGGAAACTTAGTTTTTAGGAGTTTGTAAACAAAGGAGGATTGAATCAGAGATGGTACTAGTGATAGGAGTGATAAACAGATGCATGGCATCTTTGTACTTTCAGACAGCCCACTAATGAACACCAACATGCTTTCTTTCCATGTTATGCTTCCCTTCTCACACCGTTAGACAGTGTAATACAAGGAATTGTTCTGTTCTTCAGTTTTCTTTTTCCACTTCACAACTGTATGCATTGTTACATCTAGGTACAGTAATGTTTTTCCAGGCACCTCATATGCAGACTGCTTTGAAATACTCCATCTAGATTCTATGTTTGCTTATTTTTAATTTTTTCTTGTAGTGTATTTGTATGACTTAGCGAATAAGAAACATAGAAACGCATTTTTATTAATAATCAAGATTAAGAAAAATGTAAAGTATTAAGAAGGCTGTTACATTTTTAGAGATGCCGTGCTTTGTCTCCCCTATTCAAGAATTTCAAAGGAACTACCCAACTAAAACACAGTTCATTAGAAAACATTCTCAGCCTGCTGCTCCCTTAAGGTCTAGAAAATCTACCAGAAAGCAACCCCCTCCAACTAGAGTGACACCATCCTCAAGCCAGAGGCCGCCCTTTCGAGACAGGGCAGGTAGCATCTGACTACCTGCCACCCTTACAACCCCCTCCTCCTCTCTCTCTCTGTACGCCTCTCTCACTGCCTGCCTGTGTGGACATCCATCACCTCAGACAAATGGGTCCTTTCAGTCCTTCAAAATGGGTATTTTGTGACCTGGCTTATGTCCCCAAAGTGAAAGGGCATCCCACAACCTCCAAAATAACTGCTACACCTCCTGCAGCCAGTGCTACAAACACTGCTGGCTCAAGGCACCATGGCACCAGTGGCTCTCGCTGCAAAAGGAAGAGGTTTCTACTCCAGGATTTTCATGGTTCCAAGAAAAGACCGTCCTTGGAGACCAATTCTGGATCTCTCATGTCTCAACCAATTCCTAAAGGTTCCAGCCTTCAGGATGTTGACCCTACCAACCATTTTTCCCCTTCTGATCCCTCAGGGGTTTATGGCCACCTTAGGTATAAAGGATGCCTATCTTCACATCCCCATAAAGCCCACTTTCAGAAAATACATGAGATTCTTGGTGGGCCCTTCTCACTTTCAGTTCTCTGCCTTGCCCTTTGGGTTTTTCACTGCACCCAGGTTTTTCACCAAATGTTTGGCTCCAGTGATTGCCTTCTGCAGGACAAAGGCAATCCAGATATTTCCCTATCTGGGCAACCTGCTGATACAGGCAGACAGCAAGGAGACACTCCTGCAACATATACTCCTTGTTTTTCCCTCCTACAGTCTCTGGGAATCCAGATAAATTACCACCTGGAACCTACTCAATACATTGTCTTCTTGGGATGCAGATTTCGGGCAAATGTCATGAAAGCCCACCTTCCCCTCCAAAAGGTGGAAAACTTGATAGAAGTACTACTACTGGTCCTTCAGTCAACAGAATTGACAGCAGGGCAGTACCTCAGGCTCCTGGGCTACATGGCAGGCACTATCACCATGTTACCATTAGTAAGATTTCATATGAAAAAGTTGCAATAGTACCTTGGGTCAGTCTGGACCCAACATTCCTACTCCTTGTAGTACAGGGTTCCCCCTCCTACCATGCCTCAAACTAGAAATCCAGTGGTGGTTGACACAAGTGATCCTCAATCCAGGCCTTCCCCTCCAATCACCCCTACCCACACAGATCATGCACACAGATGCCTCAAACTTAGGCTGGAGTAACTCTGAGCCATCAAAAAGTGCAGGGTCTGTGGCCAGAGCCACACAAACAAGAACACATCAATGTTCGAGAGATGAGGGCAATTCTTCTGGCCCATCGAGCCTTCCAACCATATCTACAGCAAGGTCCACTAAAGATTTTCACAGAAAATACCACAGTTCTGTGGTAGCTGAACAAACAGGGAGGGACCAAGTCTTACTTTGCAGACTAGCTACTTCTAGTATGGGTATTGGCCACCTCACAAGGAGTGACCCTGCAGGCAGTCTACATTCCCTCTCTACAGAACTCTCAGGCAGATTATCTCAGCAGAACCATCACAACCAACCACAAATGGATGCTTCACAGGGATATCTTCCTGGATCTGATCCACTGGTCGGGTACACCTCAAATGACCTGTTTGCCTCCTCCATCCTGGATTCTGCACCAGGATACCATATCCTCAGGCACTGGCAACAGATGCCTTCTCAATTCTTGGAAGGGGAAGTTTCTCTATGCATTCCCCCCCCCCCCACTTCCCACTCGTCCAGAAGGTCCTGCTAAAAATCCAGCAGGACAGACCAAAAATCTTGTTGTTGTCTCCCTACTGGCCAAGACAGCATTGGTTTCCCCTACTCCTACAACTGTCCAAGGGCAGTCACCACAATAAGCGCTAAGTAGTCTGTCTACCACAAGAGGAGTGGTTTCTGGCCCAGAAGTTGTAGTTTACTGGCCGTTTGGGCAGTGTTTCCATCTCTTTCAACTTTCTGGTTTAAAAGCCCATGTTTGCACTTGTTTCCCGCCTTTCCTGTAACTAGTCTAACCTCGATACAGATTTGCTGTATTCAGGACTTGTCGGTATGCTTCTGAGCCCCCCAAGCCTGTGTGTGTTGGAGCGAAGCCTTCTAGCTTGTCAGTGGGAGTGGTAAGCACTAGGTAGCCTATCTACCACAAGAGGAGTGGTTTCTGGTCCAGAAATTGTAGTTTATTGGCCGTTGAGGGCAGTTTTTCCATCTCTTTTAACTTTCTGGTTTAAAAGCCTGCATTTACGCTTTTCCTGCCTTTCCTGTAACAAGTCTAGTCCAGATACAGATTTGCTGTATCCAGGACTGTTTTTAAGCTTCTGAGCGGTGCCAAAGTCTGCTCTTCAATTTTTCCCTTAGATCTGCTAGCTCTATCCTCTCCTGCACTTTTACTAGCTTATTAGTTTAGCACTTTACCAGACTTCTTGTAGCAATTATTGTAGCACACAAAAGTGCTACCAGCACTAAACGTTCTACAAGGAAACAGCTCCAGTACTTATTATTAATGCCCACCCCTCCAGGCATGTCTAAAGTCAGTTCCCTGTGCTTTCTCCTATTAACCTGGTGAACTTGGACATCCTGAGGCAATGTAGCAACTGCCTCATGTACACTGACAACCCTCTCCTCTTACTTCCCAACACTCAGATTTGCGAGAGATGCACTTGTATATCCAAATTGGAAGCCACAGACTCTCCAGCCAAGACCGAAATAGCAGGTCAAGAGGAGAAGGTCAACACTTGCACCACACCACATGGAACACATAGCCCTCCAGAACTCACACCAGCGCTGTCTTCACATAAAAACACAAATCACACACCCACCTTCGTGGAGGCGCTCAATAAAAATCTGCCCAAACAGTAGAGACCTCCAAGGCAGAAACGCACTCGACCACCACAACACAACACTAATCACGAGACATATAACGCTCCTAAACAGTGTGCCACTCATCCAAAGGCCCTAAGGCAAAACAGCATGCCAAATACACTAGTCATAGATGACTTGATAGTGAGGCACACTGATGTCCCACTCACTAGTTTGAATAAGGAGAAAGTAACAATCAGCTGCTTGTCAGGCGCCAGGATCTGCCACATAACGCACGCACTCCGGTCCCTCAACAACAGGTATGACTATGACCCTGTCATTGTACATGTGGGTGTGAATGACCTGAGACGTACCTCCCTGGACTACATGAAAAAAGACATGGAGGAGCGCTCAGATTATGTAGCCCAGGTGGGTATGACCCTAGCCCTGAGCAGCATCCTACCATCACCCAGAATGATACCACAATACAAGCAGAAAATGATTGATTTCAACAATTGGCTAAGTTTCTGGTGCCCTTCTAAGGGGATCCAGTATCTGTCTGCCTGGGATGACATGATTGACAGATCTCGATGCTTGCCAGAGATGGCCTGCATCTGTCACCCCTGGGCTACCAGATACTGGCCAAAGCTCTTGCCACCCCTATAGTGCCTTTTTTGGGCAGTGTTCCAAAGACTAAATTACCACCATAACAGCTGCAAACAAATGCAATCTGAGGGTCGTGCTGCTCAATGCTAGAAGTCTAAATTTCAAAATGCACTTGCTCAAAGCACTCTCTAAAATGGAGAACATCGACATTTGTGCTGTAACAGAGACCTGGTTCAAGGCAGCAGAAAGCACCCCTGCACTACCAGGCTATAACTCATTCCACACCTTTCGTCCCCAGAACATGGACCGAAGCTCCAAAGGCAGTGGTGTTTCCATATTCATAAAGGATGCGCACACCACCAGACTGGTAGACCAACATAAGGCATCTAAGATACTTCAGGTGCAGCTAACATTGGGTATGACAGCGATTCAAGTTGTAGCCTGCCATAGGTCCCCAACCATGTCCCAAGACTCACACTCCACATTCCTAAGCACCCTGGAGAATATTAGGGTCCAACTTAACACTCTCATACTGGGCGACTTCAACTACCCCTCCATTAACTGGGAAAACTACTTGTGTACCAATACATCTGCCCAAGCGCTTCCTGGAATTCATTAATTCCAATGCTCTGGACCATCTCGTTCTTACCCCCACTAGAGGTAGCAACATCGTTGACCTGGTCATTACTAACATGGGCGACTGTTGCTCTACATCATTAGTCAACTCCTCCCTGGTTAGATCCGACCACAAACTAATCACCTTGGAACCCCCCCCCCCACCCACCCCACAAAGGTAACCACCATGAAAAACTTCTCCAAAGCTAACATTGGGCTCCTGAAAACAGAGGTGGTTAACTTCACAACACCCATGCAGATGGAGAATGGTTGCATGGCTGCTGAATCATACACCAATACACTGTATGAACACGTACACAAATGCTTGGATCTCGCTGTACCCAATAGAACCAAGATGTTCTCCTAAAAAAAAAAGGAAGCCAGTCTGGTGGTCGCATGCCATAACAAACTCTACAACAGAAGGAGAAAACTGGTGTGGAATAAGGCGAAGTCCCAAGACTGGAAAAACTCCCTTATCAGTCTCAACAGAAGGTTGAGAGCCCTCATCAACTCCTCTAAAGTTAGTTATGAAAACAGAATTGCAGAAGGTGGTAAAGACAACCACAAAGCCTTCTATATGTAAAGAATCTCCACGGCAATACCCAGATTTGTTGTGAGCTACTGCACAATGGTACCTCTTATACTGAGCCAACAGGTATTGCCAGTATACTGGCCAACAGATTTAATGCCAACTTTACCCCCCCCCCCAAGGACCAATCACAATACCAGTAGATTGCAAGGCACCCAGTATTACTGCTGCACAGGTTAAAACAGCGCTGTCCAAGGCCAAGAATACAGCTTCTATGGAACCTGACAAATCCTTGACTGTGTTCTACATGAACTACAAAGTGAACTTGCACCTCACCTGTGTGCAAGTTCACTTTGTAGTTCATGTAGAACACAGTCAGGGATATTGTCAGGTTGTGTTCTACATGAACTACAAAGTGAACTTGCACCTCACCTGTGTGCCCTATTCAGTCACAGCCTCACCTCAGGCTTTGTCCCTACTGAATGGCACACTGCTACAGTCATCCCTCTCCACAAAGGAGGAGTGACTACAGACCCCGGGAACTATCGCCCCATTAGCCTGACGAGTCTGATATGCAGAGCTATGGAACGTATCGTCATGGACCTAATAAACAAGGATATAGGGTGTCTCCAAACTCTAGATCCTACACAGTTTGGTTTTGTGAAGGGTGGATCATGCCTGCTCAACTTTGTCGACTTCTTTGAGTCAGTCACCAGAGCTGTGGATGAAGGCAAGGTGGTTCATACAGCCTATCTTGATCTGGCCAGGCCCTTTGATACCATTCCCCACTCAGGAATCAAAGAAAAACTCACTAAGCTGGGCATCAACCCCTATATCACTAGGTGGGTTGCAAACTGGCTCACAGATAGAACCCACAGTGTGAAAGTAGCTGACTCCTAGTCAGACTGCTGACCAGTCACAAGTGGAGTCCCACAGGGCTCGGTCCTGGTTCCTCTCCTGTTTGGTATCTATTTCTCTGAAGTCCAGGCCAACACGAAGGGACTCTGGCTGACAAAGTTCACAGATGATTGCAAGTTGTGAGCTAGTATTAACTCACCAATTGATGTTCACATCCTACAGAAAGGCCTCAGTGAGAACAACAACCAGTGTCAGAATCATGGCCTTAAGCTCAATGCCAAAAAATGTATCCTCATCCCCCTTGGGTAAAAACCCGGTTCCCTTGAATTACCACATCGATGGTAGTCCACTGAACACAGAAAGTGTTATAAGAGATCAGGGAACACATGTTGAGAGCAACCTCTCTTTTGACCACCACATTGCCACTGTGGTCAGAAAGTCCTTCTATGTGGCACATCTCATTACTAAGGGTTTTGCATCCAGGAAGAAAGAGGTCATTGTCTCCCTCTACTCTTCCCTCATTAGGCCAGTCAACGAGTACAGTGCCCCATTTGGCATGTACCTCACTAGACACCTGCAGCAACTAGAGAGGCCGCAAAAGTACCTCACAAAGAGGATCCTAGGCCTTAAACACTTGTCCTGTATGGACAGACTCAAAAAACTCCAGCTATTCTCTGTCTCATATTGCCTATTTAGAGGCGATCTCTGCTTGACTTACAAAGCCATGTTTGACCCTGCTCTGTTAGAAATGCTACACTTAAGGAAATCCCAATCTCTCCGCACCACACACTCCAGAGACCTCAAGCTCATTGCCACAGTCAACAGAACATGCTGGAGGGACAGGTTCATAACCCAGGGACTGCACATGGTATGGAATAGACTTCCCATACAAGTCAAGCAGAGCACCTGACTGGCCGTCTTCAAGAGAAATCTTGATGAGTGGATGGGAAATAGAAAATTCATTCCAGTGGCCCTACTCGACAGATGCACTAGGAAGTAAGGCCAGGTGGCACTATGCCAGAGTAATCCTATGGGCTAGGCTTGTAAAGGCTCCGGGGCCATTAGCCTAGTACACACCTATGAACATATAAGAGTGGCCCTTCTCACACAGCACAAGGGGTCCCAAATGCACCCACAATGGTAATTATTGCGCCTCACCCTGTGGTTGATAGGATTCTGATCCCCTTCGGACACCTTTACAATGAGGACGTGCTCACTGTCCTGCAGGAGGCCAGGAAACCAAATACAGGAAAGTCTTACCTTTCAGAGTGGAAGAGATTTTCTATATGGTGTCACAAAAGACAGTTGGACCTGCTTGCAAGCGAAATTCCTCTAGTTCTGTCTTACCTGTGTGAGCTACTGCAGACAGGATTGACCTATTCTTCCATTAAGACCCACTTGTCTGTTATTTCAGCATGCCTTCCCCTGGACCCCCCCCCCCCAGCATCCAGACTACCAGCTAAGCTTTTTCTCAAAGGGGTTCTTCAGTTGACCCCCCCCCCCAGGAAACCATCTCGACCCCCATGGGACCTTAACTATGTTTTGGAAAAGCTCACTCTTCCTCCATTTGAGCCAGCAGACAAAGGTTCCGTAAAATACTGTACATGGAAAACTGTACTACTCGTGGCCTTGACCTCAGCCAGAAGAGTATCAGAGCTGCAAGCCATCATGGCTATTCTACCTTTCCTACTTTTCCACAATGACAGGGTTACTCTTAGAACTAACCCTTCATTCATGCCCAAGGTGGTGAATGAACTGTTCCTGCATCAAGCCATTCACCTATCTACCTACCTACTTTCTTCCCTAACCCACAGGGGGGCAGAGAGAGAGTACTTCACTTCCTGGATGTTCACAGACAACTCAGCTTCTATCTGCATAAAACCAAGCCCATCAAACAGTATAATCAACTTTTTGTCTCCTTCCACCCCATATCGCTAGGGAAGGCAGTAACCAAACAAACCATCTCTACCTGGATTTCCAAAGCCATCACCTTCTTCTACAAATACCATGGGAAATCCCTGCCAGGTACTATTAAACCCACTCCACCCAGGGCTATGGCCTCCTCCGGAGCCTTCTTCAGGGGTCTGGATACCTCTACCATTCTTGAAGCAGCCACTTAGTCATCAGTGCACACTTTCACCAAACATTACAAGTTAGACCATATTTCCAGAGCCAGGGTGGGTTTTTCCAGGGCTGTCCTTCACGGATTCCTGGATATAGCCTGTAGACCACCACCCCCTCCTTCACTATGAACTTTGGCACTCACCCATATGTTGAATACTGCAACTTGGGAATAAAAGGACATAGAAAAGTTGTGTAAAATCTTGCCATAACCATAGATATCTTTCTCTTCCATGTTGCAATATTCCTTCCCACCCTGCTTCCCCTCCTGTTAGGCTGCATTTCCCTTTCTGGGTGGCACATGACTGGCATTACTAGGACTGGTTTTGACTGGGTCTTACAGTTCTGAGGGCTGGTGCGTGCAGACGTCACTTTTATGGCCCACGTTCCTTGAGCCACATCAGATGTCCCATGCACCATACAGTGACTGAAAACTTTTGTAAATTGGCCGGACGCTTCCGAAGCAAGAGGAGTAAAACCATATGTTGAGTACTGCAACATGGAAGTAAAAGACATCTATGGTAGTAAGATTTTACACAACTTTTCTTTCAATGGGAAGGTATTGATGTTCTTCGTATTTCACTGTTGCAGTCATCACACTTGGGTTATCCTGCCAGGGGTAGCCCTCAGTCGGCCCGAATACCAGAGGCCTAGTATTTCTGCGTAGGTTGCTGTTGCTCCAGGACTGACGTCAGGTCGTCGGTGGTATAAAATCAGGCAGCTGACGCCATTGCATCAGTCTTTCTTGCCAAGGAGCCCAAAGCAGAAGCAGTTTGCATGAGTGCCGGTCGGCTGCTACCTGAGTTTTTATTTCCGAACTGAAGTTGAAGTCTTCTAAAGCTAAGTACCCCATTGGGGATCCTTTTTTCTTGCTCAGAAAAAGTTAATAATTGTCTCGCCTGTAGAAAGCAAATACCACACTGAGATTTCCATTCTTACTGCGTCACTTGTTTAGGCCCAGACCGCAACCTCCCTCACTGTCTGTTTTGTGCTTTGTTCAACGCCAGAACTATACGTCGTCGGGCTCTTATTGTGGCTAAATATTTTCGCTCTCGGTCTCCGTATTCCGAAATGGTTTTGGTAAGCCATCTGACTACCGATCTTCCGAAAAAGCGTAAGGATAAAGACAGATACAGACTGCACAGGTCCAAAACTGCCAACGACAATTCCGTTAAGCTAGTCGCCAGTTCGCCGGTCCTCAGTGAGGTGCTTTTGCAGCCCCTGATGACTGCTTCTGTGGATTCGCAGGCTGCTACCGAGACCCGTTTGGAGTCCGGTATTCCGCAAGACTCTTCTTTGACTAAGGATCCTGCGGATGTCTCTACCTTGGATGGGTCTGGAGCCACTGAGCAGGCACTTGCTTCCGTGGATGTTCTTCGCACTACCGATACTCCTAGATTATCTAACAGACCTACTACACAGGGGCCTATCCTTCTCTTCTATTAAAATTCGTCCCTCTGCCATCTCTGCTCATTACAGCACAGAGCCACCTCTCTTTTCTCACCCTCTCATCAGACGGTTCCTGAGAGGGGCTAACAATTTAAGGCCACCCAGAAGAGCTCTTACCCCAGCTTGGGACCATAACTTTGTGTTAGAAAAGCTCACACTACCCCCCTTTGAGCCTGCAGCTTCAGCAGAGTTAAAATTCCTCTCTTGGAAAACAGCCTGCTTCTGGCCATCACTTTAGCTAGAAGAGTTTCAGAGCTACAAGCACTCATGGCTGTAGAGCCCTTCATCATGTTTCATGCTGACAGGGTCTTCCTCAGTACTAACCCTTCTTTCATGCCTAAAGTGGTGTCCAGTATGGCAACTAATCAATTCATTTGCCCACTTTTTTTTCTAACCCACAAAACAAGGGGGAAAGGACTCTGCATTCTCTAGATGTGCATAGACAGCTCAGATTCTACCTGGCTAGGATTAAATCTTGTAGGAAAACTGATAAATTGCTAGTTAGCTTTGCAGCAGGGACAGAGGGCCAGGCCATATCCAAACAAAC
This sequence comes from Protopterus annectens, assembly GCF_019279795.1. Lineage (NCBI taxonomy): Eukaryota > Metazoa > Chordata > Ceratodontiformes > Protopteridae > Protopterus > Protopterus annectens. The sequence goes on along the minus strand of NC_056737.1, from coordinate 181,214,449 downwards.
AATCTCCAAATGGATAGCACACTGTATCCATTTCTGCTACAAATACCACGGGAAACCACCCCCTAAGGGGGTCAGGACACATTCCACCAGGGCAACCTCCACCTCTGCAGTTTTTCTCAGAGGGGTCCCTACCAGAGACATCCTGGAGGCTGCAACATGGAGTTCTGTTCATACCTTCACCAAGCATTACCACCTGCCTATCTTCTCCAAATCCAAGGCAGATTTTGCAACCACAGTCTTGCAGGGCATCCTAGCCAGCCTCCAGTCTTCTTGACTGCCTCCACCCTTTTCTTCAGCTTTGGGAATCAACCCAAGTGTGATGACTGCAACAGTGAAACACGAAGAACATAGTACAGTTGTGTACACGTACCATAAATGTAGATGTTAGAGTGTATTCACTGTTGCAGTCCTGGTTTCCCACCCTCCATCCCCCTTGTCTCTCTCTATCTTCCTCACTCATTACAGGAATTTTTAGTATTTACTTTCTACTTGTGGTGTTCTTCCACCATAACATAGCTCCTTATATGGGGACTCCAGACATTTGGGGCAAGAAAAACTGATGTAATGGCGTCGGTGGCCTGATTTTATACCACTGATGACCTGACGTCAGTCCTGGAGCGACAGCAACTGACACAGAAGTACTAAGCGTCTGGTATTCGGGCTGACTGAGGGCTACCCCTAGCAGGATAAGGGTCTGTATTATAGCGAAAATCCCTTTAAGCGAATACGAAAACACTGATACGTATTGTGCGAACTGCGAATATGCTAAACTTACTAAACTGCGAAATACAAAAAGTCGAATCCCCATAGTCGGCCATCTCCACCTCCCACTACATACTGCCTACCCAAACAAAATAAGTAAACCACATACATACACTAACCAAAACCCTACTTCTAACCCTAAAGTAAAGCACCAAAACCCTACGTCTAACCCTACACTAAACCTTGCATACATTACTATCTATGCACTTACCTTAACCTGCACCCTAACCCTAAGGTCCATAACTATTGCACAGTTACTTTACAGAGCTGTACCGCAGATGGGCCAAGCATGACACTTCAACTTTTTGAATTTTGCGGTTTAGTACATTCGGCTTAATCGCGGTTCGCGCAATATGTGTCAGTGTTTTCGCATTCGCTTAAAAAGATTTTCGCTATTATAATGTAGATCCGCAGGATAACCCAAGTGTGATGACTGCAACAGTGAATACACTCGAGCATCTACATTAATGGTAAATGTACACAGCTGTACTTTTTTGTTGTCTTAGAGACATATTGTAGCAGGAGCTAGGAGGTAGAGACTTACAAGAAGTTGTATTCCTGTATTAGGAGAAACAAGCAGATACTAAGTATTCCTTTACAGGAGCAGAATGGGATGCACTCAAAGCATCATTGCCTGATCACTTTGCTGGGAATGAGGCTCTTCCCCCATCTCAGTTCACGTTCCCTCGTGTAAGTATCTGTCCTTCTTCCACCTGCTGTATGATATGTCCTAACTAGATGTCATCATCTGTAGTGGCATAGATGGGGAGTGCAGTGAGGAAGGATAATGGGAGTGTGTGTAGTTGGGCTAAAGACCCAAACAAATGTAAAGAACAAAGGTAATTATGGAAAATGAAAACAATTCTGGATGAAAGAAATTACTATTTTCAAGTGAAGCTATATATGTGAGGTCATGGGGAGGAAATAAACGGGACATTTGCAGATATTGATGTTCACTGGGGGTGGCAAAAATAATGACTTAAAAAGTAATATGATGAGAGAAGAAAATGCAACAATATTTTAACTGTATACAGTGTAGCAGTAAATAAAAATTTGAGCAATACAAACACACACACACACACACACACACACACACACACACACACTCCAACATAGAAGTAAAATTCAGAACAAATCAAAGTATAATAATGAGACTAGGCAGGTTGCATTTGCTAGTACAAAACAAAGAATGGTCATGGTGGGCTGCATACTCAGAATCAAAGGTAAAATATGTAGTCACACGCACTTGTTCATAGTAGAGTTGGAATGGATCACGACAAAGATAAGTCACATATAGAAGATAAAAAGTAGTATAATAATTATAACCAGCAGCCCAAGAGGTAAATCTTCCACTGCTAGAAAATAACAGGTAAAAATAAAATATGTACAAAAGCAACGGAACGAACCAGGCAGAATCCAGGCAAGAGGCAGAAGCACAAAAGTCAGTGTCGCTGTATAAGCACAAAAGTCAGTAATGCTGTATAAAAGCACAACAGTCAATAATGCTGTATGAAATCATTCATCGTTCATCATGGCAAGGAATCCAAGAACCACGCAAGAAGTCTTCAAATAATAAAAACAATCCACAGGTTTAATAAAAACTGGTAAACGCTGTAGAGCTTCTTCAGACCAAGTACAAACTAAAAGAATCACACTATATATACACATATTATCAAAACTTCATCCAATCAAAGGCTGTTCAAAGTAATTAAAAAATTAGCAAGTAGCAGACACTTAATTGAATCATTCATCTGAAACGAATGAATGCTCATTCATTCAAATTGCAAAGCAAGGAAAATAAGCAATACTAAAACACATGCTAAAATAGCTGCACTAAAATCTGTCTAATAAAGAAACAAAAAAAATATATATATAGTAAATGAATGGTTACATAATGCTCTGCTCTTAAATGAAGTATACTAAACAATAATGTATAAATATATAAATATATATACAATAATAAATATATGTAAATATACATACAAATATCATACAGTCCCAAAAATCATTTATGTAACCTTCTTTTCTTTAATAAAGGTTTAATAGAGACCCTTTATTAAGGCCTTTTCCTCTGTCAGCACGATCCAACAGGTTTCTCTATGCTCAGTATGTGTCAGAATATCACCTTCTCTAATACTAGGATGAATAATTTCAATGACTCTGAAATTAAAGGTGTGAGTGTTACCCTGTTCTAATACATGCTTCGAGAGTGCAGTATGTAAAGAGCTTTTTCTAATATGATATATATGCTCCCTCATTCTGTCACGGAGCACCCTGTTGGTTTTGCCAACATAAAAAGAACTACAGGCTGTGCACTCTGCTAAGTAAACAACATTGGGGTCATGCAGTAGGCTTCTACTTTAAAAAAGAACTCTTTTCAAAGATCTGGATGATAGAAAACATTAGATGTGTTAATAAACATACAAAAATTACAGGTACCACATGGCATAGTGTGCCCCATAACAGGGGTTGTGTTGACAGAATTCCTGTCATAACACAAGAGCCTCCTCAAGTTTTTATGATTCTTGAATCTAAACTTGGGAATATCGCCCACTATCCTAGCTATATCATCATCAACTTGTAAAATGGACCAATGCTGTGCAAAAAGATCAGTAACTTGTCTATAATCGCGTGTAAAAAACAGGGGAATTTTAACTTTATTCATGGTGTTATTTTGACCATTGACGAAACCTGCCTCCAAGGCAGGTCCAAAATATGTAATCAAAAACCAAACCAGCTCCAAGAATTCTTAAGCTTTTAATGGACCAAACAAACGAAGCAACAATACAAAACTATTAACAGCAGATAAAAAATCAAATAAAGATGTTGTAACGTAGCGCTTTCACCCGTAAAAAATGAACAGGCATCTTCAGAGTAACTGAACCTGCCTAAGGTTCCAACTTTTGAAATACTCAAACCACCCGCCCCCAAATTAGAACCAATCACAATACAAACACTATCGCGAACTAGCTAATACAGTTTGTTTATAAATCCTGTGTTGTATCTAAAATAGTACTATATCAAACTCGCTTATTTATCTATCAGTATGTTAAATAAACACTGTTCTAGTGTGTAAATGTACAAATTTTGTAAATAAATGTTACGAATGTAAAATACAGTCCATAACCTATACTTCCTATTAAATTAATAGTCATGGAATCTCAATAACTTAAACTTAAACATAATGTAGAAGTAATAATAATAATAATAATGGTAAGTGCAAAAGTAAAAAATAGTACAAAATAGTAAAAAATAAATATGACTTGTCTAGCCTATCAATTAATAACACTCTATGGGAATGGTCCATTCATATACAGTAAGACCTATATTTTAAAATACTAGACAATGAAATGTGGTTGTTAATTCCTGGTAGTTTAGAAGCGTCAAGCCTAAGCTGCCATAAACATTCTTTGACCTCCAATAAGGTCATAATGTCACCACCTATGTCATTAAAAGGAATTCTGTCCACCACAAAAAAGAATTTATTTTAAATGAATACAATTCAGACTATGCATGTATAGGGCATTAGTGGTCTTTCTGTTCTTAATGTCCCTTACATGTTCTAAAATCCTAAGCCGTAATATCCTAATGGTTTTACCTACATAGAATGTGGAACAACTGAGACAGGTGGCAATGTAGACCACCATCTTGGTGTTACAATTGCAGTAGCCTGGACATTTAATCGTCCTTTTAAAATTTTGAATTACTACATATGGGCCGTTGTTAATATACTTACATGTGCTACATAAGCCACATTTACTCATTTTGAAATTCTTGTAAGTCTCCGAATTACATTGCATTTCCAACATCTCCTTCAGGTTCCTAACCCTGCTGTATGCAAAAGCAGGTGTTTCACCAACTATACTTGTTATGTCATTTTTAAAGACACTTTGCCAAGTGTCAGTAATAATATTCTTAATTTGTCCAGCTACTTCATTGTAAGGTAAAATCATAGCCCGTCTCATGTTCTGAATATTAGTTCCATCATTTGTCATGATATTTTCTGTAGTTTCTTTTACCATAGTTTCTTTTAACAGACCCCCTTTGAGTATAGGTTTAAAGACAGTGTGTCTTTTCACCTCTATCTCACCCCTTATGTTAATTAAAATGTCATTTGGGTAACCTCTTTCCGTAAACATTTCTATCAGTTTTGATAGTTCAATATTAAGACAGTCATCCTCACTAATGAGTCTGGATAGCCTAACCATTTGTCCTTTGACTATATTCCTTTTTTGAAAAAAAAAAAGAATTGGAATATGTCTTTTTCCGATATATACTGGATAGTAAATTAAAGTTCTCATTTTCTCTATACAATAATATATCCAAAAAATCGCAACTTTCACCGTGTATTTTGTGAGTAAATTTCAAAAAAGGTGTAGTGGTGCCCAGGTGTCTAATAAATTCTTGAATTTCTTCTACTGTTCCCTTCCAAAAAATTAGGATGTCGTCAAGGTAACGCAAATATAATTTTACCTTGTGCATGTAATCTGAGGGGAAAACCCATTGTGTCTCCCAGTCAGCCAAAACTAAATTGGCATAGATTGGTGCACACCTGGCACCCATAGCCTCACCGGTAACCTGCTTGTATATTTCTCCTTCAAACCTGATAAAATTGTTGGACAAAATCATTTCAGTTAGTTCCACTATTAAACTACGTTTTACTGTGTGAAAATCACTATCTTTTTCTAAACGGCTGTTAAACATTACAATACCCTCTTCTTGTGGTATAATAGAAAAAAGGTTAATAACATCAATGGTAACCATTAAAAATTGTTCATTGATATGTGTATTCTATATCACGTCCTAACAGTGACAGGAGTCCCTCAAAATGTGTGGTAATTTTTTGGTGATGTTTTTGCAATGAAATTCAACTTACAAAGCCATAGCTTCAGTTTTAGAGCCCTTAGCTGAAACTATAGAGCGAAATGGTGAATCTTTGTGATTTTTATGGATTTTTGGAATACCAAAAATGGTGAGGGTCACTGGTGAGTTAACAAAAAGATAATCATACTCATTTTTATCAATGACCCCCTCCATTAACCACTCATATAAATGCCAATCAATCTTAATGTAGGCTCTATTAATTTCATTCATTGAAGCTCTTGTGTATGTACTCGTATCATTTAAAAGATGTAACATTTTGTTAGAGTAATCAGTGTTGGACATGATTACCACCCCTCCCCCTTTGTCGGGTTTCATAACCCTGTATTTATTGGTAGCAGTTAGTTTGTGAAGACAAAATCTCTCCCCTTGTGTTAAATTATCAACAGATGGTTTAGTTTCCTTAAACAGTCTCCTTAACTGTGCTTCACACATCTGTTCAAAGATGTGTATACAAGGGTTAACTGGGGGAATAAAGGTACTAGACCTTTTAAGCACAACACTGTTACTTGTCCAAGGACTAGGATTTTTGTGAAAAAACATTTCCAAATTAAGTTGCCTTGTATAAATTTTGAAATTAATCAAAATTTTGACTATCTCGTTTTTAAAAGTAGGTACAAATGTAAATCCTTTTTTAAAAAGGGCAAGATAATGATTGGTTAGTTCCATATTCGTAAAATTATATATACATACATTGTCCACTCTAATCAAATCACAACTTAAACTAGTACTAATAAATTCATCATAGTTCCAAGAATTCATTTGTAAATCTCTACTGTCTTCGCCTTCATTTACAGCATGAATATTGTAATGTTTGTCCATGTCAGAAATACCACATATACTCTTGGGTGAAAGGGACAAATCCAATTCCTGAGCAGATACAAATTCATGATGTGTTGTATTAAAATTTGACAAACACTCTGAGGAATCTAATAAGGCATGATCATGGTCATCACAAACGTGCATAAAAGCATTGTGTTCATCAGTTATTGCATTGGTCTGCTGTTCCCCTGAGACCACCTCCGGTTTGTATAAAACCTCTGTCCTCTCCCCCTGACCTGGTCTTGTCCCCTGGTTGCGCTCGCGAATGCGTTCCGAGCACCTCACAAGATGAGTGTCTAAAAAATATACATTGTCACAATCAACATTATTATCCGTTATCACGTCATCATGAATCTGTTCATTGAAAAAAGTAACACCCCGTTGAGTGTTATCTTGGTTACCATTTTCCACTCTAGTGTTAATACCTATGTATTCTTTAAAATGGATGTACACTTGATTATTGGCATAGTCTTTGCTATCCCTATTAAGTTTACCCAATTTGGTTTCTAAGCCTCTTTTGACAAACATGTCAACCTCAGGTAATATTTTATCATAATGGTGTTTGTTAAAGTCAAAAAGCAGGTATTTCGTGATGTTATTGTTTAACTGTGCCAATTCATCCTTCAACAATTCCAATTTATGAATTTTATTTCTTATAATAATGTGCATAAGTTCCATACCTGTTTTGTCGAAAAACACCAAAAGTTCTTGAAATCCTTCTGTGCCGACTTCAAAACCCATTGGTAGCTTAAACATCCTTAGGCCTTTCGGCACTTATTTCAGTTCAATTGATCTTTCTAAAAACACATTATCCATCTGTAAAGATTTTAGTTTTTTAAGATTTTTTTTCAAATTCAGCAAGTTGTACTTTTAGCGTTGCTGTTTTGCCTTGATAACTAGCCCCAGGTTTCCAATTAGTAACCGGGGGAATCAAAATAGTGTCAAAACTTCTTTGCACACTATTGTTGGGAACGTTGGGTTGGTTAACAACTCTAGGCGCCTTATTCAACTCAGTAGTAACATTGTTAGTTGGTGTAACTTCTCTCAAACTCATTGTAGGAGGCGTATGTAATGTATACAATAATGCCTGGGATTCAGTCAGTGTGACATCACTGGTATTGGTTACATTTGGAATATTAGCAACCATACCTTTGTCACGAAACATGTTGATAAGCTTGTTAGTAATTTCCACATATTGTAACATAAATTGCTCCATAGCGATAGTCACAAAAGAGCCAGGAGAAGTCAAGGTCCAAAATATGGTCTCGCTGTGGTTAGCCTCAAATCTTCGAGGTCTGATCATTGTTTGCTGATTAATGTCAATCGTGCTGCAGTAGCAGCGATTATGATGCTTCTAATAGATGTACTGTTGAGTCTGTGGGGGATACTGTTAGTGATGAACGTATTCATGATTTAGTTAAAGGGTCCAATACTAGAGTATTAAGTTTTGCAGAAGTAGCTGGAGATGGTGCGGACATGGTGGGCAATCACGTATCTCCTCCTGGCACTACCGAGTTGGTTGCAGTCCGACAATCTGGTGCCACTTAGGAGTGTGAATCATACGGGTAGTTTGTACCCGAAAGTTGTAGTGAACAAATATAATAATAAAGGTCAGGATTCAGGTAATGTTGTCAGACCGAAGGATAGAAGTCTTTCCACAGTTGGCATTGAAACTTTTAATATAGCCAGGAATGGCAGCATAGATGAACTACCTTTTCCCCTACCAGTCCGTATGGACAAGGGAGGGGGGCGGGGGGTGATCAGTCAGCAGAGGGCGCCACAAGTGCAAATTTTCAGGGGAGCCACATCCAAATCAAACCCTGAAAAAGATGTGGGGGAAGGCGCTGAATCATTAATCCTTAATATCTCTGCACATGAGTTGACATTTGAGGAATGTAGGGTCCTTTGTAAGGGTTTAAATTTTTTACCCTCTTGCAAGAGCATGATGTCGGATACAATTTTAGATATGAAAGTTTTCTGCAGGAACGTTATGTTACATTTGATATATGGTGGTTCTGATGTATGACCTGTTCCCAGTGATGAAGTGGGCCATTGTTTTAATTTGAAGAAGCCTAGTAGCTTTATTCCTAGTAGTCATCCTTTGGTTGAGGCATACCTTAAACTGACTGAAGAAAATATTTGTCATTTTTATGATAATTGTAATAATTTTAGGAAGCACACCCAATATAACCTTACATATCCAGAAAGGTTAGCTTTGAATCAGTTGCAAAATAATAGTTCTATTGTAATTCGCCCAGCAGATAAAGGCGGGCTTATAGTTGTCATGGACAGGTCACATTATAGTCAATCCATGACCTTGATGTTAAGTGATGTTAATTTTTATGATAAGATCTAGATCGGGGATGGGCATCATGTTATTTCATCTGTTGGCAATGATATTTTGGATATTTTTTCTGCTCATTCTATCACTGAAGAATTATTTTCTCTTTTGAAAGTAACTGATCCATTAATTCCATGAATTCACGGTTTGCCCAAAATCCATAAGCATCCCACCAATCCTCCCATGAGACCTATTGTGGCTGGAGGAGGGTGGGTTACTGAACCACTCTCACTGTATGTTGAGAAGTTCCTGAGACCTGTCATCAGTCAGAATCATACAGTTTTAAGAGATTCCAGACAGTTTTTGGTGGATTTATATGAAAATACCAAGAATGTCTTTGATGTCAGTGATGTGATTTTTGTTACCTCTGACGTTCAATCATTATTTACCATGATTCCCAATGATCTGGGCATGCAGTATGTGCATGAGTATTTATCAGCACATAGTGATTATTCTGAGAAGCAAATTGACTTGATTTGTTTTCTCCTAGAAATTGTTCTTGAGAACGATGTCCTTCAAGGATGCATCTGCAGTCCTAACATATGGGTTGTCCTGCCTCAGGCAGCCCTTCGGTCGGCCGGATTCCAAAGTCTGGGTCTGGCCTCGGCTGATGTCGCACTTCACCCGACGTCATAGCTGCTGTTTATTGGGTATAAAGGCATCAGCCGACGCCATTTTCCTCAGTCTTTCTTGCCGCGTGGTGCCCGAAGCAGAAGCTGTTCGCAAGTGCCAGTCAGTCAGATCCAGAGATTTCTACTACCGAAGACTTCTAAAAAGCTAAGTACCCCGTTGGGGACTCTTTCTTGCCTCAGCCGATGTCAGAAAAAGTAAATAATTGTTTAACTTGTGGGAAACAAATACCTCATAAGGATTTCCACTCTTACTGCCTCCCTTGTTTAGGCCCAGACCACGACGTATCAGCTTGTCTAGCCTGTGCTTCCTTCAACCGACGGACACTTAGACGTCGGTCGGAGTTTGCAGAGGAGTTTTTTGGACCCGCTTTTGCTTACAAAATGCCGTCGGAAACTCCGACGGCACAAATAGCTAAAAAGCGCAAGGAAAAGGACCGACACTCGCGGCCCGCGGTTTCGGCTGAAACCACGGTGAGGCCAACCGCGAGTGTCTCGGTTTCGGCTGAAACTGAGTCCCCGGTTCTTCCTTCGGCCGAAAGCATGCCTCCTATAGCCGAGGCCTCACAGAGCATGGTTGAATCTGCTACTGAATTTACTGCTACAGAAGCAGGCACCCAGGACTTGTCAGACACTATTCCTTTAGACATATCTACCCCTGCACGTGGGGCTGCTAGACCCCCTGCTTCTATGTCCATCAAGGCTTTTGCCAGGGCTAAAGCAGCTAAATCTTCTAAGGCCTTACCTGCTAAAACTCCCTCACATAGGCCTACCTCCAGTTCTCAAATACTCAGCCTGGCTGAGGATCTCATTTATTTGATCAGGGGATCCCAACCTCACCCAGACAGGGCCTCTCAGCCCCCTTCAGATAAGAGGCCTAGGACTGAACCCCCGGAACCTGTCTCCACGGACTATTCCTCGGATGGCTCAGACATTTCAGACCCTCAGGAAGGCCCATATTCTCCTTATGAGGATTCTGATGCAGAAGACTCCATTCCTTCTGCCTCTCCTCCTGAAGAATTTTCTTTTGGGGAAACTTTACATGCTATGAGGGAACATTTCCAATGGCAGGGCCAGGATTTTTCAGATTCAAGGAAAAGGCTAAGGACTTTTTTACACTTACCACAGCATAGGCCTTTAGCCATTCCTCCAGTACTAACAGTCGTTGATGATGCATTTAATGATGCCTGTACTGCCCCTGATTCTTTCCCTCCGGCCCCTGCCAAGCCTGACAGATATTTCAGGGTCCCGGACACACATTACCATTTGTATAAGGCTCCTGTTGCAGACCCCGAAACCATTTCACAGGGCCCTAAAGGTGTGGCAGCTGCTTCTGCCAAAAACCCTCTTCCCTCTGAAAGGGAATCTAGAGCATTAGAGAGATGGGGTAAAAAGGTCTATACTTCTGCTGCTCTTTCGGCTAGGGCCTTAAACTGTCAATTTCACATGATTCAGTATCAGGAATTTTTGTTAGACCAGCTAAATAAAAAACTGTCCTCTCCTGAACCTATAGACCGCAAGTCTCTTCAGGATTTGGTACATAACTCTCAGCAGGTCAGTAACCATTTCTTAAAATGTGGCTATGATGCACTGGAGGCTTCCTTTAGATCAGCTATGACTGGAACAGTGATTCGAAGACATGCATGGTTAAAAGAACAATCCTTACCAGACCATGTTAAATCAAAACTCCTAGATGCTCCCATGGAGAAACAAAGTTTGTTTGGCTCCCCTGCACAGGAGGTTCTAAAGAAGGTGGAAGAAAAAGCAAAATCTGTCCAAACAGTCAAGGATTTCTTACAGGTCCAACCTCCGAGGTTTAGCAGAAATTGGCCCTCGAAGAATTGGTCCTTTCCAGACAGCTCCAGAGCACACAGAGGCAGAAATAGACGCCCAAGAGGCAGAAATCAATCTAGGGGTGCCTACAGGGGACGTCAGTGGCAACCTACCAACCAGCGAAGTACTGCCACAGATTCAACTACAACCACTTCCACAGGACAGACACAATGACTTGGCTCTGATACCGCCTACCAGGGAACAACTGGAAGCTCCCTTGGGCGGAAAGCTAGCCTTATTTTCCGATAACTGGCATTACATTACAGGAGACAAATGGACTTTACAAACAATAGACAAGGGCTACAGGTTTCACTTCCACACTCTACCAAAAAAGAGGGGAATTCCAAACCTGCCACCAAGCCAAAAAACAGAAGCTCTAAGACAAATCAACAACTTACTAAGTATGAGAGCTATAGAAAAGGTACCAACAATGGAACAAGGCCAAGGTTTTTACTCCAGGCTTTTCCTTGTACCAAGAAAAGAAAATCAATGGAGACCTATTCTCGACTTGTCCGCACTGAACACATACCTCATTGTTCCAAAATTAAAAATGCTGACCCTCCAGCAGCTTCTCAAGGAGGCATACCTGCACGTCCCTATTCGACCAGATTGCAGAAGACACCTCAGATTTCTTGCAGGATCAGAGCATTATCAATTCTCAGCATTGCCCTTTGGCTTATCTACTGCACCCAGAGTATTCACGAAATGCCTGGCATCAGTAATTGCTCATTGCAGGCTTCAGGGAATTCAAATTTACCCATACCTGGACGACTGCCTAATACAAGCGGACAACAAGGCAAAATTAACAAAAGATTTGGAAAATGTCATACAACTATTACAAGCCTTGGGATACACAGTCACCATGCAAAAGTCAATACTAGTACCATCCCAAAGGATAACATTCTTGGGTGCAGAACTGGACACATCAACTCAGATGGCTTGTCTCACAGAAGAAAAACAAAAGCAACTACCAGGTTACTTCATGACATTAACAAAACAAACTCAGCTTACTGCAAGGAAAGTCCTGCAAGCCCTGGGTTTCATGGCATCCTGCATAATATTGATTCTGCATGCCAGGCTGCATATGAGAAAGTTACAATGGTACCTAAGGAATGTATGGTCTCAACACAAGCACAGTCTAGAAGCCCAGATTCCAATAATTCCATGCCTGAAGCAAGAATTCCTGTGGTGGGCTCAGGCCTGTCAGTTGAACAGAGGATTGCCTTTCCAAAAACCTCATCCAAGACAGACCATCACCACGGACGCCTCAGACCTAGGCTGGGGGGCACACATGGTGGACAAATGTGTACAAGGCCTATGGACCCAAGACCAGCTGAGTCTACACATAAATCTAAAGGAGATGCTGGCAGTGAAACATGCGATCCAGGCATTCAGACCACTACTTCAACAGGGTCATCTGCTGATAAGGACGGACAATACCACAGTCATGTGGTACATCAACAAACAGGGAGGTACTCACTCATATCCTCTATGCCGGATGGCAATGGACCTGTGGAATATGGCCCTGAATCTCAACATTCAACTTCAGGCCAGATTTGTACCAGGAAAAGAAAATTCTCTAGCAGACACCTTAAGCAGAACTACCACGGATGCTCATGAATGGATGCTGCATCCAGATATATTCAAAGCCATAACAGAGAAATGGGGACTACCAGAAATAGACCTGTTCGCCTCCCCACACAACCACCAATTGAGGAGATTCTGCACAAGAGCTTACCACCCACTTGCTTGGAGGGTGGACTCCCTTTCCTTCAGCTGGAAAAACCTGACAGCATATGCATTCCCACCTCTTCCTTTGATGTACCAAGTCCTACTGAAGATCAGAGAGGATCAGCCAAGTATAATCCTGATAGCTCCAGACTGGCCGAGGCAACATTGGTACCCACTGCTGAGAAGCATGTCTCGGACACACACGCATGGCATCTACCTCTATGTCCCTTACTTCTAACACAGAGCAACTACAAGATCCTACATCCAACCTTGAAAACTCTGCAGCTAGCTGCTTGGAATATTGCATAAAACCAAATAACCCATATTTATCTCAGAGGGTTAAGGACATTATCCTGGAGGCACGCAGATCCTCCACTAGGAAAACTTATTCAGCCAAGTGGAAAAGATACCTCATTTGGAGTGCAGCCAAAGGAGAAAATGTTTCATTGGCAAACATAGCACACATCCTGGAATACTTAGCAGAACTGTTCCACAATGGCCTGTCTTACTCCTCCATTAAGATTCATGCATCAGCAATTTCAGCAGAATACAACATGGACCCTCCTGTCTTTTCTCATCCTCTACTCAGGCAGTTTTTGAGAGGAATCAAAAATGTAAACCCTCCAAGGAAACCACCTTTACCTACTTGGGATCTCAACTTTGTGCTGGAAAAGTTAACACTTCCCCCTTTTGAACCAGCAGCAACAGCAGAACTACAGTTCTTGTCTTGGAAAACTGCTTTCCTGCTAGCAATCACTTCAGCAAGAAGGGTATCTGAGTTACAGGCATTGATGGCAGTACAACCTTTCCTAATCTTCCATCAGGATAGAGTCTCTCTGAGAACTAACCCTACCTTTATGCCAAAAGTAGTCTCCAGAGTGGCATTGAACCAAGCGATTCATTTACCTACATTCTTCCCCAACCCACAGAACAGGGGGGAAAGACTGCTACATACCTTGGATGTGCACAGACAATTACGCTACTATCTGGACAGAACCAAGACCAGCAGAAAGACTGACCAGCTTCTGGTAGCATATGCAACAGGAATGCAAGGGAAAGCAATTTCAAAACAGACAATCTCAAAATGGATAGGAAATTGTATTCGATTTTGTTACTCTTTTCATGGAAAGACAACTCCTGAAAATATCAGACCTCATTCCACAAGAGCTACAGCCACCACTACAGCTTTCCTACGAGGAGTGGCTACTAAAGACATTTTAGAGGCTGCTACTTGGAGCTCCGTGCATACATTTGCCAAGCATTATAATCTTCCCTTATACTCTAGATCCCGAGCAGGTTTTGCAACTGCTGTTTTGCAAGGGATCTTAACTACACCATCTTTATCTTAGTGCCTCCTCCCCCAGTTTGGCTATGGTATTCTACCCATATGTTAGGACTGCAGATGCATCCTTGAAGGACATAGTACAGTTTTGTACCTACCATAAATGTAGATGTCCGATAGGTATGCATCTGCAGTCAGGATTACCCACCCTCCTTCCCCTCTGTGGTACTCCTAGGGTATTTACCCCTCCTTTAGCTAGCTGGGGGAAACTATTATGGTGTATTTGTTTGTATATATATATGTATATATATATATATATATATATATATATATATATATATATATATTGTTTGCTCTCTACTGTTTGGAATTATTTGCATTTATCCAAATTTAGCCTTCCTAGAGGGCACCTGGCATCTGGGGCAAGAAACACTGAGGAAAATGTCGTTGGCTGATGCCTTTATACCCAATAAACAGCAGCTATGACGTCGGGTGAAGTGCGACATCAGCCGAGGCCAGACCCAGACTTTGGAATCCGGCCGACCGAAGGGCTGCCTGAGGCAGGACAACCCATATGTTAGGACTGCAGATGCATACCTATCGGACATCTACATTTATGGTAGGTACAAAACTGTACTTTTTCACTTTCTGCGATGAGATGTATTTACAGAAACATGGCGTAGCTATGGGCACTTCATGTGCCAATAGCTACGCCAATATGTTTCTTGCCCATTGGGAGCTTAATGTGTTATTCCCTCTTACACATTTTAAGGAACGTGTTATTTTATCGACGTTTTGTCGATGACCTGTTTTTGTTATGGCGAGGGTCGCCTGATGACTTGGTACAATTTTTTAATGTTATTAATAATTTAATTGACTGTCTTAAGTTTACTTACAGTTGGTCTTGTATTCGTATTGAGTTTCTGGGAATTTATATTGAAAAGTTGGATGAGCACACAATTAATACAGGTATACTTCGTAAGACATGTCATAGAAACGCCTTTCTTTTTAGGTCCAGCATGCATCCTGGTTATATTTTTAGAAATGTAATCGGAGGACAGGGAATGAGGGCCTCTAAGTTAAATCCATCTTTGGATGGTTTCCAGCATGAGCTTGCTGGTTTGCATAGAAAATTATTGGACAGGGGATACACTGCTAGTGAAATCAGCAAACAATGGTCATACCTTGAAGATTTGAGGCTAACCACAGCGAGACCATATTATGGTCCTGCCTTGGAGGCAGGTTTCGTCAATGGTCAAAATAACACCATGAATAAAGTTAAAATTCACCTGTTTTTTTACAAGCGGTTGTAGACAAGTTACTGATCTTTTTGCACAGCATTGGCCCATTTTACAAGTTGATGATGATATAGCTAGGATAGTGAGCGATATTCCCAAGTTTAGATTCAAGAATCATAAAAACGTGAGGAGGCTCATGTGTTATGACAGGAATTCTGTCAACACGACCCCTGTTATGGGGCACACTATGCCATGTGGTACCTGTAATTTTTGTATGTTTATTAACACAGCTAATGTTTTCTATCATCCAGATCTTCGAAAAGAGTTATTTTTTAAAGTAGAAGCGAACTGCATGACCCCCCCATGTTGTTTACTTAGCAGAGTGCACAGCCTGTAGTTCTTTTTATGTTGGCAAAACCAACAGGGTGCTCCGTGACAGAATGAGGGAGCATATATATCATATTAGAAAAAGCTCTTTACATAATGCACTCTCGAAGCATGTGTTAGAACAGGGTAACACTCACACCTTTAATTTCAGAGTCATTGAAATTATTCATCCTAGTATTAGAGAAGGTGATATTCTGACACATACTGAGCATAGAGAAACCTATTGGATTGTTATACTTCGTGCTGACAGAGGAAAAGGCCTTAATGAAAGGGTCTCTATTAAACCTTTATTAAAGAAAAGAAGGTTACATAAATGATTTTTGGGACTGTATGATATTTGTATGTATATTTACATATATTTATTTTTGTATATATATTTATACATTTTTGTTTAGTATAGTTCATTTAAGAGCATAGCATTATGTAACCATTCATTTACTATATATTTTTTTTGTTTCTTTATTAGACAGATTTTAGTGCAGTTATTTTAGCATGTGTTTTAGTATTGCTTATTTTGCTTGCTTTGCAATTTGAATGAATGAGCATTCCATTCGTTTCAGATGAATGATTCAATTAAGTGTCTGCTACTTGCTAATTTTTTAATTACTTTGAACAGCCTTTGATTGGATGAAGTTATGATAATATGTGTATATATAGTGTGATTCCTTTAGTTTGTACTTGGTCTAAAGAAGCTCTACAGCGAAAGCTCTTATCAGTTTTTATTAAACCTGTGGATTGTTTTTATTATTTGAAGACTTGTTGCGTGGTTCGTGGATTCCTTGCCATGATGAATGATTTCATGCAGCATTATTGACTGTTGTGCTTTTATACAGCATTACTGACTTTTGTGCTTATACAGCGACACTAACTTTTGTGCTTCTGCCTCTTGCCTGGATTCTGCCTGGTTCGTTCCGTTGCTTTTGTACACATATAGAAGATAGTGTTATCACTTAGCAGAGATCAAGGACACAAAATCCACTGGTAAAAAAACAGGCTTGGAACCTGCAGGCCTTAGCGTGGGTCATCTTGGAAATGAGCAGTCTAACTTTGAAGCACCGTTTGTATTGGGTAACTGGTGATGTTCTTCTTTTCTCGTGTTGCAGTATTCATAACAGTTGGGAGGTGGCTGCCTGCAGCACCGGACAATTCAGCCAGTATACCAAAGTCTTAGGATGAGGGGTATGTGTGACATTGCATATCAGAGCCATAAACCAGTGTCAGCTATAAAGGCGACATCTGCATGTACCCAACCCAGAACGTTTCTTCCACAGTGATCTACTGACCTCTGATTGCCAGCTCCAGGAATATGTTTTTTCATTTGACT
The DNA here is from genome assembly GCF_019279795.1 of Protopterus annectens. NCBI lineage: Eukaryota > Metazoa > Chordata > Ceratodontiformes > Protopteridae > Protopterus > Protopterus annectens. Next base: position 181,197,219 of record NC_056737.1, on the reverse strand, counting down.
ACAGCTGTCCGCTGCAGATAAGTACCATTTTGGGGGTTTTGATTGTATTCCTTCTTGCTTTCCAGATGTACATGTCAGCTAGGAAGTGAAGGTGTGCTTGTGGAAGACAAATTCCAAATAAGGACATGCACAATCAGTGTTTGTTTTGTTTAGGAGAAGGCCACAACTATGTCTTGTAACATCTGCCAGTCCTTTGTACCTAAAACTTTGCGCAGCTGCTTGGCGGTTTTAAAGTTATACTTAGAAAAGCAAAGACTCTGACGTTTGGTGTTAGGTATGGAGGGTGGGCTAGGTACCTCCGAGGAGCCGCGTCGGAAGCAGGGCAAAAAAGTTAGGCCCGACGCCCATGCTGTACCTAAGGAGTCTGGTGAGACTCTCAAGGCAGATGTAAGCCCAGGGTCCCATCGGACATCAGTTTCACTGCTGGAACCGGGTCCCATGGTGGAATCCAATTCAGCTGAAACCTTGAGTATGTTTGCTGAGCTTGATCAACCATCAGATCCTGATGGCGAGGGGGAAACACAGCTTGTGGCATCGGAGGGGCCTACTACTGCCTTACCATCCACCCCGGCGTAGCCTCCAAAACTGACTACTCCTACTGTTTCTCTTAAGAGGAAGCAAAAAGAAAAAAACAGAGTTACAAAACCAGCACATGGATGGGAAGCCTTTTTCCAGAACTTGTTCACAGCATTCTAGGCTGTTCAGTCTTAGGTGCCCCAACCAGCCCTACTGCCTGTGCAGGCCTTGGAGGAGTCAGAGGAATAACTCTCATCTTCTGATGAATCCCTGACTTACCATTCCCAAATTGAGTCTCTCAAGGAATTTGCTACTTTTGAGGAGGAGGACACCATTAGTCCTGATTCTCCTGAGGAGGAATTCTCCTTTGGGGACACCATTACCCTTATGAGAGAGCATTTTAAATGACAGGTCTCGGATGTTTCTGTGACTAAAAACAGGTATTTTGAATTCCTGTAGGTGGACCAGCCTTCCCCATCTGCAGTTCCTTCACTGCTTCCAGTCTTTCATGATGCCTTTCAGGCTGCATCTCAGACTCCAGATTCTCAGCCTCCAGCTTCCAAATGTCCTGATAGGTTTTGCAAGGTTCCCCAGGATGCACAGTTCTTTTTCAAGAACCCCCATGCAGACCCAGCAGTCATTGCTGTGTCAGCAGACAAATCCTCCAGACAGCTGCCTTCCATTTCTCTATTCCCTACAGGTAAGGATAGCAAATTCATGGACTGGGGAAGAAAATTTATATTTCTTCCACACTAGCCATTAAAGCTATTAATTATCAAACTCAAATGGCTAGGTTGGCCTCTGCATTAATGCCAGATGTGCCAGATTTTCCAGCTAAGTCTCAGCTTTCCGTCCTGCTCTCTGCCGATTCTCAGGTGGCCAGGCAGTCCATCAGGTGTAGTTATGATGCTGTACAAGCATCATCCAAATCTGCAGCATCAGGTTCTGTCCTAAGAAGGTACTTCTGGGTGAGATTCCAGCCCCTACCCATGGATGTACAAGCCAAATTACTGGATGCACCACTTGATAATAAGGCTCTTTTTGGAAGTGCTTCAGCAGAACTCCTTAAATATCTCCAAGAAAAGGGCAAGGTACTGCAAAATTTAAAACATTTGTTACTCTCACTCATTCCTAGATACCTCAGGAATTACACACAAAGGACCAGTTTTGTTAGGAGGCAGTCTTCTCACTCTACTACTCCTCAATCTAAAGGACAGAGACACCTTAGGAAGCAAACCACTCCTAGACCCTCCTCCACCACAACCCCTGCTCCCTTTCAGAGGCAGCGTAACCCTGACAGAGCTCCTCCACTGTGACTCAAACCCTTTACCCACTTCCACCCCCCCCCCCCGTCCCTCTGCCTCACCCTTTCCCTACCCTCCTGGAAGAAAATCCCCTCAGAGGCTTGGGTCCGCTCCATCATCCAAAAAGGTTTACTGTATGACTTGGTGGACAGTTCCTCTCTTCCAGGGGACACCTCAACCCCCTTCAAGCCAGCTCCACCTCTTTCCTGCAATTTTGTGTCAGTTCTGGCTCAGGGAGCAATAGAAAAGGTCCCTCCAGATCAGACAAACAAGGGATTTTACTCCAGGATGTTTTTGGTCCCAAGAAAGTATGGTCCTTGGAGGCCAATTTTGTATTTGTCTGTCCTCAATCTATTTCTCAAGGTGCCTACCTTCTAGATGCTCACCTTGCATCATCTTTTATCTCTTATCCCCAACCAAACCTTCATGGTATCCATGGATCTGAGAGATGCCTACCTTCTTATCTGCATTCACCCCAGCTACAAGAAGTTCCTACGCTTCTCAGTATGTTCCTTACATTTTCTGTTTTCTGCATTGCCATTTGCAAAGTGTCTAGCTCCTGTTATCGCCCACTGCAGGATGCAGGGCATATAAATATATCCCTACTTAGACGGCTTGTTAATACTACACCAGGACTTGACACTTCCTTTACCATCACCTCCACATAGTGTACAAAGCCTTGGCAGACCTAGGGTTCACAGTGAACCAACAAAAATAACAAATGACACCTACCCAAGATATTGTCTTCTTAGGGTGCTGAATAAGAACAGACAAGATGGCAGCCTTCATCTCCTGACAGAGGGTAGAAGCTTTCACCCATTACTTCCAAACTCTTCTTTCCCTCCAAATCATCTCAGACATGGAAATTCTGAGGGCCCTAGGCCACTTGGCATCCTTGATTCCCATGCTTCCCTTTGCAAGATTGCATATGAGAAAGTTTTGATGAGTCTTGAAGAATCTGTGGAGCCAACACTCCCATCCTCTGGATGTTTCCCCCCTCTTCTTCCATGCTTGAAAAAAGAGCTGGATTGGTGGATTTCGTCCCTCAACCTCAGCCAGGGAATACCCTTGCAGATCCCTCTATCCTCACAACACCTTTAAACAGATGCATCAGATCTGGGTTGGGGAGCAGTTCTGGAAATCAACAACAACCAGAACAAAGTTCCGGTAGAGTGGTCCACACAGAGACAAAGGGATCACATCAGTATCAAAGAACTGAAGGCCCTTCTCTTGGCACTTCAAATATTCCAACAAATTCTTCTACCAGGCACCTTAGAGTTAGTCACAGGCAATATGACTGTCCCGTAGTATATCAGCAAGCAGGGAGAGACAAGGTCCTATCCACTTTGCACCTCGGCAGTTCAGATTTGGTCCCTAGCAGCAAAACTATACATTCACCTCCAAGCTGTGTACATTCCCTTAGCAGAGACTGTGATGCTAGACACCCTCAGCAAAACCTCAGCACCCTCTCACGAATGGATGCTTTATCAGGGAAGTGTTCTTGGATCTTATTCACAGGTGGGTTATTCCTCAAGCAGATCTGTTTGTCTCCTCCCAGAACAGACAAATGTGTCTGTTTTGCACCAGAAACCCACACCCGCAGGCTTTGAAAGTGGATGCATTCTCCTTTTCTTAGGCAGTATGTCTCTTTATGCTTTCCCCTCCTTCACACTGATTCAAAAAGTCCTTCTGAAGATCCAGAGGGACAAACCAAAAATCCTGCTGGTGACTCCCTTTTGGCCAAGACATCATTGGTTTTCCCTTCTGCATCTGTTAGCCTCCTCAGGATAAACATTGTTCAGCTACTCATCCCCCTCTAAACCTAATCTCAATCTAATTTCCATAGAGCAAATAGTCCACCAAATATTTTAACTATAACTGCACCACCTACCTGGATATATAATAAAAACTCTATACTTGTCAAATAACATTTAAAGCTTCTATGTGAAGTATTATACTGGCACTACTTAATTATGAGACTATCTATGATGGTTCCTCATTGTGTTCTGATATGTGAAAATATCTGCAAATGTTTTTTGTTGTATTTGTGCTGTATATCACCTTTTGCCAACTATTATTAATAGAGATCTATGCTATATAACCTGGAGATTCATACTTTTTTGATCTGTGAAACTCTGAACTGTGTAATATGTGATTTGTAATTGTTTGACCTGTGTAGAACTGTCTAAAATGTATCTGGAGCTCTTCTCCCCGGGCCTCTGTTGAAAAAGGACCTGTGTCCAGTCGGACTTTCCCGGTAAACAAATGTAAAATAAATAAATCACAATACAAAGTGAGACGTGCTCAAGGAACATCCTAATTTAGCTCCTGTTTTAATTCTTATTTTTCTTCCCATCCATTCATTTGCCATAAATTTCATCTAGACTTTTTTCTTAACACATGCTTATTACATTCCTATTTTTTTTTCTCAATACTATATGCCTCTTAATATTTTCCATATTGCCTCATGACTAACCCTATCAAATGTTTTTGCTACAGCTCATGTTACTAATCATACCTCCTCGTTTTCTTTCAAAATCACATCTACCACTTTTTCCCATTACAGTAATTTCTTTCTCCTATCTGCCTTTTACATCAAAACTCTCATCCCTTATAACTTTTTGGAATTCTTTTTGTATCCCTTTTTCGCATTATTTCATAAAACATTTATAGTATGTATTTCATAGTTACTGGCCTTCATTTTTATCTTTTCTTTCAGCTTTTTTTCAATATAAATTTAATCACTCCACCACATATCTCTTTATCCTTTTATACCTTTCTTCAGACTGTCATTCAGTATTTTAATGGACACTTTTTTTTTTTTACTTTCATCCATTCCGTTATAATATCCATAACTTAGTCTATACAGTTCTGATGCTTTTTCCTCCCATCCCATCTCATTTAATTTCTTCAAATTCATCCATTTTAATTTTCTGTTCTAAATGTTTCTTAACATTTCCAGATATCCTTTTTACCTTCCATTTTTCCCATTCTACTACTACTTTATACATTCTTCTTACAAAATTATCAATCATTTCCATATTTTTTGTTTATTTTACACATTACTGTCTTTGTCTGATATTGCATCTGTCTTCCCTTCTCTTGTTTTAACTTTCCCTATCAAAGAACTCCTTTAAAAATATTATCTTTGCATCATTTTCTTTACTTTTAGTATTGTTCTGTATAGCTCTTTTTCTAGTTCCCTTATGCTATCACTTCCTTGTTTTGTTTGTTTTTTACAGCTTAGTTGCATCATATTCTATCATACCCCTTATCATTTTACTATAAACTTCTATTTTTTATACATTTTCTTACACAAAATTCACCAGTGTCCAGTTTTCATAAACACTCTCATCAATATGTGATGTTTCCATACTTCTGTTTTTCTGTCATTTCACCTTTTTTGCTAACCTCAACCAGTTCACCTTTTTATTCCTGTCCTTCCTTTATTATCTTTCTGTCATCTCCTCTTATAGTCCATGTTGCTGTGTGATCTGAAAATTCAGCCATTTTTATCCTCTCCACTTCTTTCATATCTTTTGAATATACTAAATAATCAATTTCAATTTTAAAAATTCCTCCTCTTTAGGTCCAATCCCTATTTTCTGTATTTTCAAAACACCACAATTTATTAACTCTTTTATCACTTTAATGCGTTGTATTATTTTTTCCTTTTTCTTTCCTTATGTTACAGTTAGTGTTCTACTGTAATTATTGATATATTTACTATTACATGCTAATTTATTTCTTTAAACATCTTTTTCATTTCACACATATTTGTGCATGTGCATAACCATCTCTAGTCTGACACATCTTTTACTTCTCATATTATGTATTATTACCCTTCTTATTGTACAAGTTTTACATCTAATATTTTTATTTTCTCACTTATTAGAATCCCTATCCCTGTGTCATTTCCCACTTACCAAATAATCTTCTTCCTCCAGGTTGCTTCAGTTTTTTCTTTTTCCTTCTTCACACACATCGTGTCCAACAAACATATCATGTCCATACTTAACGTCTTACACCATTCAGTCACTAACAAACTCCTGATATAATTTTCTATGCTATTTACATTTAATGCCAACATTCCATTATCATCCTTTTGATGCATCTTTGTTACTTCCGTCTTTTTTCTCTTCTCCCAACCCTCCTGCAGTCAATTGTTCATCATGTTACTCTTGTTCTTCCCCTTTCCAGCTGTTTACCCCCATCCTTCATCACTTTCTAATACTGCATACATACTTTTAACTGAAATCTGAGATCTCTCAATCTTCATTTATCCCATCCTTTCCAGTATTTTTTACCAATTTTTTCTTCAATTTTCCTGATAAAACTTTCTTCTTCATATATATCTTTGGTAGCATTTTCATCTAATTGTCCCTTGGCTCTACTATTTTTTTCTTCTTCATTTTCTCTTTATTCTAATAAAGGCAGTCAAACCAGAAATGTCAACTCTTATTTCATTTTCTACATACTGGTTTACATTTCCAGGTAGTATGACTCCTCTCCCCACATTGTTCTTATATTTTTTGTTACAGTCTTGCACCAAATTTGTTGTTTCGTCACAAAAGAAAAGAAGCTTTTTTTTGTCCCTATTATCTAACAGTGCCTTGTTTCCTTTTAACATTACTATGTTTGTTGCATGCTGTATTTTTCCTTCACTCACATTCAGTGTTACCCATCCATCCCACTCTCCTATTTAAATTTTTCTTCCAACATACAGTGCAGTGAAAATGTATTTGTCCCCTTCCTGATTTCTTATTTCTTTGCATGTCTGTCACACTTAAATGTTTCAGATCATCAAACAAATTTAAATATTGGACAAAGATAACCCAAGTAAACACAAAATGCAGTTTTTAAGTGATGATTTTATTTATTAAGGAAAAAACTATCCAAACCTACATGGTCCTATGTGAAAAAGTAATTGCCCCCCTTTGTTAAATCATGAAGTAACTGTGGTTAATCACATTTTTGGGAAAGCTGCGTTTATTTTCACTAGCCACACCCAGGACTGTTTACTGCCAGACCTGTTGAATCAAGAGATCACTTAAATAGAACCTGTCAGACAAAGTGAAGTAGGCCAAAAGGTCCCAAAAAGGAAGACATCATGCTGTGATCTAAAGAAGTTCTGGAACAGATGAAAAACAAAGTAATTGACATCTGTCAGTCTGGAAAAAGGTTACTAAGCCATTTCTAAAGCTTTGGGACTCCAGCGAACCATGGTGAGAGCCATTATCTGCAAATGGAGAAAACATGGAACAGTGGTGGTGAACCGTTCCAGGAGTGTCTGGCCTACAAAAATTACCCCAAGAGTGCAGCAACGACTCATCCAAGAGGTCACAAAATAACTCAGAACAACATCTAGAGAACTGCAGGCCTCACTTGCCTCAGTTAAGGTCAGTGTTCATGACTCAGCCATAAGAAAGAGGCTGGGCAAAAATGGCATGCATGGCAGAGTTCCAAGGCAAAAGCCACTGCTGACCAAAAAGAACACAAAGGCTCTTCTCACTTTTGCCAAAAAAACATCTTGATGATCCCAAAGACTTTTCGGAAAATATTCTGTGGACTGACGAAACAAAAGTTGAACTTTTTGGGAGATGTGTGTCCCATTACATCTGGTGTAAAACTAACACAGCATTTCAGAAGAAGAACATCATGCCAACAGTCAAACATGCAGGTGATAGTCTGATGGTCTGAGGCTGCTCTGCTGCTTCTGGACCTGGATGACTTGCTGTGATTGATGGAACCATGAATTCTACTCTCTACCAAAAAGTCCTGAAGGAGAATGTCTGGCCATCAGTTCATGACCTCAAGCTGAAGCGCACTTGGGTTCTGCAGCAGGACAATGATCCAAAACACACCAGCAAGTCCACTTCTGAATGGCTTAAAAAAACAAAATGAAGGTTTTGGAATGGCCTATTTAAAGTCCAGACTTTAATCCAATTGAGATGCTATAGCATGACCTTAAAAAGGCATTTAATGCTCGAAAACCCTCCAATATGGCTGAATTAAAACAACTCTGCAAAGAAGAGTGGGCCAAAATTCCTCAACAGAGATGTAAAAAACTCATTGCCAGTTATTGCAAATGCTTGATTGCAGTTGTTGCTGCCAAGGATGGCACAACGAGTTATTAAGTTTAGGGGGCAATTACTTTTTCACATAGGGCCATGCAGGTTTAGATATTTTTTTTCCTTAATAAATAAAATCATCACTTAAAAAGTGCATTTTGTCTTTACTTGGGTTATCTTTGTCTAAAATTCATATTTGTTTGATGATCTGAAACATTTAAGTGTGACAAACATGCAAAAAAATAAGAAATCAAGGAGGCGGCAAATACTTTTCCATTGCACTGTACATTTTCTTAGCATTGTGTACTTTACTACAAACAGAAAAATGTTCTTAACTTGTATTGTTCTACATCTGATATTCTGAACTGAGCATTTAATTATCTTTTTAAGTGCATGCTTAAATCCTGAAGCCAAAAGTCTTTCTATTGTGACAGCATGCTTTTCTTCTCTACTTCATTCAAAAGTGTTATCTAAACAAATACATTTCAAAGACCACTTTAGAACAGTCTTTATTCTTCTTCTTCTTTCGGCTTTTCCTGGTCAGGGGTCACCACAGCAGATCACCTGTCCGCTCGTGATTGGCAGTGGAGTTTTACGGTGTCAAGTTGCCCGCCCGGCGTCCAACCTTCCACAGAAGGCACACACACGCACACATTCATGCCTAGGGCCAATTTAGTGTGTCCAATCCACCTACAGCATGTCTTTGGGATGTGGGAGGAAACCAGAGCACCCAGAGGAAACCCACGTGACCACAGGGAGGACATGCATACTCCGCACCGAAGGCACCCCAGCCGAGAATCGAACCGGAGAACCTCTTGCTGTTTGAATTGCTGCTGTTATGTCTTTTAAATCAAAACCTAGTGGTATAATAATAACATCCATAATATCATGCCTGTTAATGGCTTTATTGTTTTTGTTCTTATTCTTACCATTATTTTTTTCTCTCTGCAGATTCAGTCCTTCAGTGTTTCTTTGCAGGCTTGTACTTCTGTTTTCCTCCATTCTTCTTCTTCTGTGTGCCTGACTTACACTTTCAGCATAAGTCTTTGTAGTTCTTCTTTCAGTGTTTTTGCAGATTCTTCTTATTTCACCCCTTTTACATGCATATGTTCTTTAAACTGGCTTCTCCATTAACCAAAAATACACCCAAATTTATATTGGCATCTGTTTCTTTCTCTTTTAGGTTTTTACCAGCATTTTCAGAAACTTCCTGCTCGTGTAGTTGTTGTTCTACCGCTGTATTCCATTCAGCCTCATCTCCATCTTTAGGTTGTTCCTCCTAAATTGAATCCATTAAGATGTGCATTTTAAGTCTTTTCCTTCAAATATCTGTGATAGTTGCCTGTGCCATCTCTGTTTCAGGCTCCGCAGGCCCTGCAGCACTCTCAGCTCTGTGACTGCTATCCTCTGCCATGATAGAAGTATGCAAGTCCAGTAGCAGCCCCATACGTAGTGGCTCAGGCCAAAAAGAGTTGAGGAAGTTTCATGGTGCCCTGTCTAAATTTCCCCTAGTCAGTATAACTACCTCACCATGACCTCTGGTCTGTCCCAAAAAGAGGCTACAAGTCTAATGGACTAACCCAGTTGACAAATGAAAAATAAAACTAAAAAATAAATAAAAATGTGTGTGTGTCTCTGTCTCTCTCTATCTCTGTCTATGCATGCACATGCATACGTGACTTTTTTTGGGCATACATCGTTATACCCTGCACGTCTCATTTCTTCTGTCATACCGTCCAGAAATACACTAGAAGATTCCAATATTGCTTGTTTATGTCAGCAAAGTCACCAAAGTGGCATTGCAGTGATCAGATTACACATCAGGACCAACAGCAAGGTGCACAGCATGAAGAATTGTCACAAGTGTCAGAGCATTATCCTAGCCCCTGTAAAAGAGAGAGTAGGAAACTAGAGTACTTCATCACCTCCTGCAAGGTGACATTTTTGTTTAGTAACCATTATGAGGATCTTCAAGAATGTTCTTTATTTGATCCAGGGCCAATATTAGATACATTGGAGAACATAAGGGATTTGTGGGCGAAACATTGGCAGAACCATCTCTTTTGAAGGCCATGCTTGAGAAAGACCCCTTGACTCCTTATTTATTGCAAGTTGTTCCTCATTTAAAAACATGCTAATACCGGTCATCATTTGACAGTGAGTGGAACTGGAGAAGTGCAGTCTTCAGGGCGGGGGGGGGGGATTGAGGTAATTTTCTCTGCTGCAGTTGAACATTCAGAACTTTACCATGACTGGCCAGCATATATGGAAAGGCTTAATGGTAGAACTTGAGCTTTAGGAAGTCTACTCCTATACCATCTCCTTTGCATTATTTGAGTCCTGCTGCTCCACTTTGACCAGCAGAAACACGCTTCACTTTTAGCAAGCTCAGTATTACTTATGTCACACTCTTTCTATTAAATAAATCAAGAATTCAATACACAGGAGGTTCAGATTCAAAAGTTTACTAGTGTACACCAGGAGGCAAAAAACGTACAAGTACAGAATTTTGTCTAACATGAAACAGGAAACACACAATTTTACATAGGTTTAACATTCAAGCTGTGCCCACCTTACTGACGTGGTATGTCACAGGGCATCTACACCACTTTAGCTTACAGTCCTCTATTCATTAAAACTGCTGATGCTGTATATTTTAAAAAGGTTTTCCTCTGGGAACAATATGGCCTTGCTGTCCACCTGGTCAGACATAATGTCTTTCTGTAAAGTTACTTCTTCAAGGTTTCATATCAGTTCGAATACAATAGCAGATTCAGTCTTTTAATACACATCTTTGTTCTCTGTTACACTTTCTGACACAGCTGCATGCTATCTCAGTAATACATATACAAGGGCAATTCATCCCAGCAGGAAAGAGCAGAAGATTTCATTATTTCACACATTTAATTTCCTGACCCAGCAGATAATCATTTGTGAAAAGCATAAACATAATCACTTGCTAAGCTAGCATCTGCCAGGGTCGAAGGTCAGCTTGCTTCAAGCCACACTGCAGTTTCAAAACTACTTTACATTTAAACATGAATTAATCCTCTCTACTTTTATGATTAATAGAATAAAATGCATTCTATACCACTTTGCTTTTAAACTAGCATTTCCCATATATTCAAATGCACATTTTTCTAACATTTTCCCCCCTATTAATACTTTTTATTCTATTTTGAAGTATGCATAGTGTCATTTCATCTCCCAACTTCTTCCACTTAGGATTTTCAGCTAGGTGAGTCATTCAGTCTATACTTCAGAAAAAAATGTCATCTGAGATCAATTTTTCAATCTCAATATCTTGGTACAAAGTTTCAGTAACAGATACATCAATAAAATCTTTGATTAATCTTTTCATGCAGGGAATTCCACAGCAAACACATGCTCCTATTAGGAGTATACCCACACAAATGGCAATCAGAATATTCATTAGGATGGAACCCCACCCCCCAAATAGATTCTGGAAAAAGTCCGTCAGTGGGTTTGGGCCTGGTTCAGTCATGGCTGATACTTGCTGAATTACCTCTAGGTGATTATTAATTTCATGCCTGTTATCTGGTATATACGCACAGCATTCTTCTTTGATAAGCGCGCACGTACCACCTCTCGCCGCTAGGGTGAAGTCAAGAGCCATTCGATTTTGTAGCACAACAGTTCTCATTGCATTCATTTCATCAGTCACCAGTTCTAGGGCAGAAAAAGTTGCATTACTCATTACATCGAGAAGTTTCGACAACTTCCTCAGCTCCCAGATCGATTTGATTTGTCTTTCACGGCATTATGATCTTTCCAGCCAGCTTCAATCTTTCCGACTGGATTCACAGGTTTTTCAACTGGACCTTCAGGTTTTCAAGCTGTTTCTCTCACGTTTCGTATCTTACCCAAAGGTAATTCTGCAGTATGTCTTATTGCCGCAACCAAATAACCCAAAAAAACAACTGCCGGACCAATTCTCAGGTAACCATTTATATGCCTTTTTCCCACAAATAAAATAACAGTTTTCTACTTTAGTACTAATACACATCAGCCCTGCATGAAACATTTTCTGATCTATAACTGACAATTGTTTAAACAAAATTGGATTTTTGCGAATGTCATTCATAGTTGTTTTCAATGAGTTCAAATATGAGTCATAATTAGTATTGCAAAAAGTATTGCCATTACTATTCTTAATATAACATCGGTAAGATATGGTTATATTACAATTGTTCCAGCCCACCTGGAGGGTATCATTTTTATAAAAACATGCAATACCTTTTTGTGTGACAGGTAAAAATAAAGCTATTTTGTCCTGTGATCTCACAGTTCCTGTATCGAAGAGTAAATTCTCCTAAGTCTCATTTATCCCCAAAGGGACAGCAGACATTATCAGTCCTCCATATGCTGTTGGTATAGCTGTACAAACCCAGCAATTTGAAATGTTCATAGTCTCTGCATATACACGTTTCATGGCTAGGTATGTGTTAAAATTTGGATGCCAGTCTATAGATGTTTCGTCACGCCTTCCCACTTTCACTTGTGTGGTTGTGTGTAGGATAAACCACAACAAGAGGAAAATTGTCACAGTTACAGTCAATAAATGTACACTCAACAAAATGATTATGCAACATCTCTGGGGTTGATCTGAATTTCTATTCGCTTTGTTTTTGGCCATCTCGGTCTGGTTGTGTATCAGTCACAAAGTTTTTATCAAGTTGAAAGTTCTTTACCGGTTTGCAGTGTGTCAAATGAACCCAGGACATCCTCTCGGCCACTCTAACTGCAGTAGGTGTTGCCAACAGAACCTTGTATGGTCCCTCCAACTTTGGACTCGCCCAATTCTTCCTTTTCATCACTTTCAGCCACACAAACGTCCCAGGGGCCAAGATGGCTTCCACCGGTCTGGTCTGTTCCTTATCTGAAAAAGAGGTAAACTGCAAAACAGATTTATTTGTTAACAGTTTCCTCATATAACTAGCTAATGAACTGTCAGCCTCTTGCTCTGCAGGCATGAGAGCTTTCCACTGAGGCACATAATATGCTCTCCCAAAAACCATTTCAAAGGGAGTCAAACCCTTTACATTTGGAACCGTTCTCATACTCAGCAGTGCCAAAGGCAGACAGTATATCCAATTCTTTTGGGTCTCCTCAACTAGCTTCCTAAGCTTATTTTTGAGGGTACCATTGTACCTTTCCACCAGTCCTGCTGACTGTGGGTGGTAGGCATAATGGTTCTTTAAGGAGATACCAAAAAATCTCCTAAGTTGCTGGATTGTCTGATTTACGAAATGTGTGCCGTTGTCACTATAAATCCTTTCCGGAATGCCAAATCTAGGGATTATCTCTTTTATCAGGGCTTTCACCACTGTTGCTGCATCCGGGTTTTTGGTTGGAAAAGCTTCTACCCATTTGGAAAACATGTCTACAATAACTAAACAAAACTTTTTCCCTTCACACTTATTCAATTCTATGAAATCCATACAAATAGTATGGAACGGGTATGGTGGTATAGGAAAACTTCCTTGCTTGGTTTTAAATGCCCCTTGTGCATGGTGCTTGTTACAAGTATGACAAGCTACACAAAATTATTGTGTTTAATTTGTGAATCCATATGTTTGGAATATTCGGTTTACTAACTGTACCATCCCCCCTTTTGAGACATGGCACTGCCCATGGCTCAACAAAGCTGCATATCTAAATAAATTAGACGGCAATATCGGTTTTCTCTGTTTGGAAATGTACAGTCCATTCTCAAGAATTGCACCTCATTTTACCCATTTTTGTTTTTCTGCTTTTGTAGTAAGTGTCTGCATTGTTTTTAACATGTCTAAATCTAAAATCTCAGAGGGTTGTAATTCCTCATTCAAAAGTAAGTTTCTGAGTCTGAGGCTGCTTGCTTTGCAGCTGCATCAGCTTGTGCATTGCCTTTTGAAATCTTATCCTGTTGTTTTGTATGAGCTACACATTTACAAATAGCTACTTTGGTAGGTAACTGAATAGATTCTAATAACTCCAAAATAAATTGTGCATGATTAATAGGTTTTCCACTAGATGTTATCATTCCTCTATTTTTCCATTGTTGCGCAAATACATGTACTGTAGAAAAAGCATACTGACTATCGATATATATGTTTACACACTTGTTTTTTGCTAAAGTACATGCCCTCGTCAAAGCTATCAATTCTGCTGCTTGTGCAGATAAGTTATGTGGTAAGGATTGAGCTTCTAAAATTTCAGTGTCTGTAACTACTGCATACCCTACTAGATTCTTCCCTGTAGGACCCCTTCTGCATGAGCCGTCCATGTAATATGTCACCTCAGCATTATCCAAGGGCATATCTGTGAGATCTTGTCTAGGCAAAGCTAACTGTTCAATTTCCTGCAGGCAGCTGTGTGGTGTGCTATTCGCAGGAGTTGGAAGTAATGTTGATGGATTTAATGTCGTACATCGTTCAGTTGTCATATGAGGTTGGCTCAGCAGTATAGTCATACATGAAAGATGTCTAGCAGGAGATAGGTATGCTACTTTTTCTTGCAGTAAAATTATTGCAACTGCATGAGGCACTCTCAATGTGAGGGGGTGGAATAACACCACTGAGGCCGAAGCCTGTACTGCCATCGCAGCTGCAACTACTGCTTGTACACAGTGAGGCAAAGATCGTGCCACTGGATCTAACTGTGATGAATAATAGGCTATGGGGCGTTGCTTATCCCCATGTTGTTGCGTCAATACTGACGTCATATATCCTTGCTTGCAATCTACGGTCTGAAAGAACCGTTTGTGATAATTTGGAAGTCCTAAAACTAATGAAGCTATCAACTGCTTCAACCTGCAGAAAGCCGTTTCTGCTTCGGGTGTCCATTGTAAGATATCTTGTGCTGCCATTGGTGTCGTATATATCAAGTCAGTCAGTGGAGCAGATTCCAAAGCATAATTTGGTATCCAGCTCCGAAAAAAATTAGTTGTACCCAAGAAAGACATCATTTCCTTCTTGGTTGCTGGTTTGGGTGCTTGCAAAATCGCTATTTTTCTTTCCTCGTCTGATATTCTACCTTCATTGGATATCACATATCCCAAGTATCTAACTTGTTTTCTCCAAAGTTGTAACTTACTTTTGTTTACTTTGTGTCCTTGTGTTGCTAAAAATTTTAATAATGCTACAGTATCCTCCCTGCATTGTTGCTGGGTGGGGGCTGCTAGCAAGATGTCATCTACATAAAGTAGAATTTGACTACCTCTCGGTGGGGTAAACCCTGCCAGATTGCTAGCCATTTCTTGCGCAAATATTGTTGGGCTCTCACAATATCCCTGTGGTAGTCGAGTATATGTATACCTTTTACCCTGAAATGTAAATGCAAACCAATATTGACTATCAGGATGTATAGGTATTGAGAAGAAAGCATTGTTGATATCTACCACAGAGAAATGCTTCTGTTGCGGTTCTAAATCGTTTAACAAAGTATGTGGGTCTGGCACCATAGGTGCTCTAGGTATTACTGCATTATTTACAGCTTGTAAATCTTGTACCATCCGCCATTCCCCATTTGCTTTTTTAACAGGAAATAGGGGTGTATTACATGGTGAATCTGGAGATTCTACCAGTTCTCCTTCTTTGAGTAGTGCTGCTATTATAGGCTTAATTCCTATTTCTGCATCCTTTCTCAAAGGGTATTGTCTTTTCTGTGGTCTAAAAGCTGACTTTGGGGTAATTGTAACTGGTCCTGCTGTTCGAATAAGTCCTACATCTGACTTGCCTGTTGACCAAAGAGTTGCTGGAATTTCACATAAAGCCTTTTCTTCCTCTTCTAATAAAAATGCTAATCAGCTGTCCTCGCTAGATTGCAAGTGTACAGCTGGATGTGTCTGTGTCAACCAATTCAGTTTTTGTTTTTGTATCCCTTGTTCTGATAGTTCTAAATCAGTCTAATTCTCCCATCTTGTTACTTTTTCTCCTAAGTCTGCCCATTTTACACTTTTGTTCTTTGTCAAGCTGACATGTGGTAATCGATTTGATCTATATAATGCAAGGAATTCTTGAGGTAATGAACAGCTAACTACACTGTTCCCCTCAGTATCCCAGTACAAAGTAAGCAATACTAGTCTAGTTGCACGATTTCTGAACAATTCTTGCTCATTCTCTCTATCGAGTCCTGGTGTAGTACAGTAGTATAGAGTACAGTGTAACAAATGCTGTCGATCAGTGTCAAGGGAGGGGGCTTTACTGATGGCTACGTTCATCAGTTCCTCGATTACTGCCCCTGGACCAGTCGGGACTAGGTCCTGGCTGTACCAGTAAAATGTTTCACCCTCCGATCGCACTACAAAGGTATCCATTTGTCTCTGTGCCTCCATACCTTGTATAGTTGGAACTACTGCTATGCCAAATATCTGCATAAGGTCCCTGCCCAATAGGTTTACTGGACACTTTGCAGAAACAACAATTTTACTTCTCTGGGTCATACCTGAAACAGGGTCAGTTATTGCTATATCATGGTAACGTGGTTCCCTGTATAGCTGTCCATTTGCTGCTTTTACTAGTATATAATCAGGTGATTCGGAATGTTCTGGTAACTTGGAGGGGTGTATCAAAGTCCGTGACGCTCCTGAGTCACACAGGAATTTGACTTCCCTTCCCTCCACCAGAAGTGTAACTTCCAGTTTCGTATCTGCTAAGTAGAGCTCTAAGCTCAATAATGCTAAGTCCAAAATTTCACTTTCTTCATCCTCCATATCTACTTGCACTTCCTCTACTCCTTCTATCACATTTACATTTGTTTTCTGTTTATTAACTTTTCCTGATGATTTCTGACTTTCACATGATGTATCTTCACTATCATATAGTCAGTCCTCATCTCCCTTATCTTCTGTAATTACCTTTTTGTTTTGCTTACAATCCCTTGCTAGATGTCCCTTTTTCCTGCACTTGAAGCATTCACCTCTCTTTTTTCTCTCTTCAAAATCTTCTGATTGTTTGTCAGACTGTTTGTTTCCCTGGGCATTCTTCTTGCCCTTTTTACCTGACTGTAACACAAACACTTCAGCTCCGTCTTCAGCAGTGAAAACTTGCGCCTTCTTTTTCTTTTTACTATTAAAATGTCTCTCAGCATGTCTAGCGTATTCAAGTAAGGCTTGTAGCCTCCCTGTTCGATGGTCTATCATATGCTTCGTAATGAAGCTACTAATAGGTGCAATGCAACCTTTCAGAAATGCATTTTTCAGTTGTTGTTCATACGGGGAATCATTTGTTTGGTTCTCAGGAACCGACATACTGCTATTATTATTAAAACTTTCTAATAATCTAGCATAGTACCCATCTATTGTCTCATTTTCCTGTTGTATGCATTGATTAATGCAAGTCCAGTCTGCTCTAGGTTTCCATTTCTCAGAGATTCGGTCTGTTAGACCTTTCACTCTGTTATCTAACTCTGCGTCACTATGTGGGAGTGGTTTAAGCTCTGCATTACGAGGATTCCAGGTGCCACAAATCATGTGCCAATCTGGACCTATAATTTGTCTTACTACTTTTTCTACTTCTTCCCCATTCAAGTGGTAACTCAACCTCGTGCCTTGTAAATCTTCTAAAAATTTCGTAAAATTAACTTTCGGATGGGGGATTCCCTCAGTAGCCTTCCGGATATCTTTCGGTGTCCATGGTCTGTATACTAAGAGTGTCGGGTTTTGCCCTTCCTGTCCTGCCTGAGGATTTGGAACTTCTATAAGTGGGCATATTTCTTCCTCACTCTCATCCTGTAGGTTTCTCTCTATTTGATATGATTCTGTGTCCCTATGTGTTTTATGTGTTCGGGACCTAGTCTCAATAGGATCTCTAACAAATGGTTGTGGTCTTGCTGAAACTTCAGGATAACGCGGAGGCGGACCAGCCTGTCCACTCGCTTCATATCCTGAAAAGGGTAAGGGAGGAGGAGGAGGAGCTGTCACTATTACCAAGTTATTATCTTCTTTGTCTAAAAACAATGTTTTTGAATTTTTCAGCTTCTGTTCTCTACGATTTGCTTCCTCAATCCACCTGTGTGCCTGAGGAATGCCTAATTGGCGTTGCTTTTTTGCCTGACCTCCCGCATCAGATTTAAGCTGCTTAAGGAGTTTAACTAGTGAAGTTTTATCTAGTTTACCATCAAATTCATACTTGTTAACCCATTTCGTATAATACCTAACGTTATCGGAACGTTGTGATTGCATGTATTTTGCGTCTTCGGTTAGGGGCAGATCTCGCGATGTTTTAGTGCACTGATTTCCCATAGTAAAGAAAATGTTACGTAACCCTTTTTTATCACGTCATATCAAATTCTCAGTTCCTGTTCACAGTTTATCTAGAATAACTGCCTACCTTATTCCGTTACCCTGATCTATGACCAAATATACAGTACTTCCTTTTGTCCCTGATCTGCAAAACAAATCTTGACAACAATATACTGTAACCTAGTCCCTGATCTAAAACAGAAAAAAAGGGAAATTCTTCCTACCTGAGCCTCCGGTATTGAATCATCCAATATCCGCTCTTCGGCCACAGATCAGAAAGTGGCCAGCCTCTTTAAACGACATTTCAGTCGGAGGTCTTTTCACCCAAGAAGAACCGTTTCGGTAACTTCTCCTGCGCAGTATTCGACCACCGGTAGACTCTGATCTGCAGCTGTCCGAGGGAATTCTGGCTAAGAAGGACCAAACTGTTAAATAAAATCAAGAATTCAATACACAGGAGGTTCAGATTCAAAAGTTTACTAGTGTACACCAGGAGGCAAAAAACGTACAAGTACAGAATTTTGTCTAACATGAAACAGGAAGCACACAATTTTATATAGGTTTAACATTCAAACTGTGCCCACCTTACTGACATGGCATGTCACAGGGCATCTACATCACTTTAGCTTACAGTCCTCTATTCATTAAAACTGCTGATGCTGTATATTTTAAAAAAGTTTTCCTCTGGTAACAATACGGCCTTGCTATCCACCTGGTCAGACATAATGTCTTTCTGTAAAGTTACTTCTTCAAGGTTTCATATCAGTTCGAATACAGTAGCAGATTCAGTCTTTTAATACACATCTTTGTTCTCTGTTACACTTTCTCACACATGCTATCTCAGTAATACATATACAAGGCCAAATCATCCCAGTAGGAAAGAGCAGAAGATTTCATTATTTCACACATTTAATTTCCTGACCCAGCAGATAATCATTTGTGAAAAGCATAAACATAAAAACTTGCTAAGCTAGCATCTGCCAGGGTCGAAGGTCAGCTTGCTTCAAGCCACACTGCAGTTTCAAAACTACTTTACATTTAAACATGAATTAATCCTCTCTACTTATATGATTAATAGAATAAAATGCATTATATACTACTTTGCTTTTAAACTAGCATTTCCCATATATTCAAATGCACATTTTTCTAACACTTTCCTTGCATGTATTTTATTTGTATTTTTTTTTTTTATTTATTGTTTGTTGAGTGAGTTGGATCCTACTAGGCTAGTAGCCCCTTTTCAGGGGAGCCCTTACAGTAGTGTTTAGACTTTTGGGGAGAAACATTGGCCAGGCCGTGGGGGAACTTCCCCTACTCTTTTTGATAGGTGCTGTGGGTTATTTTATATCCACTTGAGCCTCCACCAACTTGAGCAGATTTGGCCTTGGTTTAACGTCTCATCTGAAGTATATATGTTAGTGGGAATCCTTAGAGAATACTGCTAAGGGCATGGTGTGATGCCATCATAAGGTCTCCTGCAAACCTTCACAACTTGGCATCTCCTCTGGTGTGCACCACTCAAGATAGCAAGGGTGCCATTTTTATGCAACATATGTACATTTCTTCCATGTCAAATGCTCTTGTATATTGTGTTCGTAGGTTCATGGATATATACTAGGCTAATAACCACTCGTGCCCATAAAAACTTAGCTGTGGAACCCAAATATGACCCACAAATTTGAATTATGTTTGATTTATAGTGGGTGATTTACTGACTGCCTCTGATCATTAGGGACATAGCTGCCAGACCAGGGGTGAATTCCTGATTACCCATCCAGTGGTCCACGTTGTGTTTAAATAGGCGTAGTGAGGAACTGTGCTTCATATGGATGTGGAGGCTGTTCCAGAGAATGGGAAATGTCCTTCTATTCAATTTTGCAGTATTTTTTACATATGGGTTGTATTCTCTCCATCAACCCAACGTTTGGTCTGTTTACAAAAGCTTCTAGCTACTGCCAGTACGTGGACATTGCACGTAGGTACTGACAATGTCAGTCATAAAAGGGATGCCTGCATGTACCATCCTCAGAACTTTTTCGGCACCATTCAGAAAGGTTAACTCCTACGTACATTCTACGGTTGAATTCCTTCGCTCCGATTCCAGCTTCAAATAAGTACCCCATTAGGGATTTATGTTTTTGCTCCTGCCATTTGCTATTATTCATGTCATCCATTAAGGGGAAGTATAGGTGTGGAAGGCAGATTCCACATAAGGATAGTCTCAAGCTTTATCTGTTTTGTTTGGGGCCTAGTCACGATCACTGTTCCTGTTCTGTTTGCCAGACCTTCATGCCTAAAACTTTGCAAAGCTGTTTTTTTGGTCTTAAACCTTTATCCTGAAAATCAGAGACTCAAATGTCTGGCTAGGGATGTGATGGTGGGTTCCATGGTCCTTCAGCTGAGTCAAGTGTGAAGAGGAAGATAAGCAAGCTAAGACCTGAATCCTCTTCCACTGCGCCTGCTTCCTCTGACGTTCCCCTTAAGGTCAGTGAAGACCCAGTGGTACAATTGGAGGTTGGGTCTGCCTTTTCCGTGGTTACCTCTGGGGAAGCCATCAAGAGTGTGGTCCCTAGCATGTCCGAGACTATGCAGACGTTCAGTTTGGGTGACTCGGGGGAACCATGGCTCATTCTACTGGAGGACTCCGGGGATGTTTCTGCCTCTCCACCTAGGGATCCATTGGATGTTAGGCTTACATCCAGCCTCTCTCCTCTGGTGGAGAAGCCCGTTAAAAAGAAAAAGAAAACTAAACACCTGAACATTCCTTCCACTCGTCAATCAGATTGAGATTCATTTTCACAGGGTCTTATTAGAGCCCCTGATTTCACTGAGGCCTTCAGCTTCTTCTTCCCTCCCTATTCCAGCGTTTACCTCTTCTCTTGTGCTGGCTTCTGGGTCTCAGGGTTGTTCCTCTGTGCAGGCTTCAGAGTCGCAGGTCCTTGAATCTGACTCTGAAGATTCCTCTTCTGATGAAGACTCCCTGGCATATTCCACCCAGATTTCTTCCCCTCTGGAATATGCTTCTCCTGAGGAGGAGTGTAATGGAGAAGATTCCCATATGGAAGAGCTTTCCTTTGGGAAAACTATTAATAAGATGAGCAAATTTTTAAAATGGATTCCTCCCAAATTTCAGAAGCACAAAAATGTTACTATGAGCTTCTTCAAATGAAAGCCCCTGCACCCTCTGCAGTTCTGCCTGTTCTTCCTGCTTTCTTGGATGTTTTTGCTTCCACTTGTGAAAACCCTGATTCCCAAGCCCCTGCTCCCAAGAGACCTTGCAGATTTTATAAGGTCCCAGATGACTGTAAGTTTCTTTATAAATGCCCCTCTGCTGACCCAGCTGTGGTCTTTGTTGCCTCTGTTAAATCTTCTTAATTGTCTCCTTCTGCTAAGCTATTTCCCTGTGATAAGGAGAGCAGGATATTGGACAGGCTGTGGAAAAAAGTATATACTTCATCCGCCTTAGCTATTAGGGCTATTAATTACCAGACACACATGTCTAGGTACTCACTGGCTTTGCTTTCTCAGGCATCTCGGGCTTTGTCCAAATTACTTGACACAAATGTTAAGTCTCAGGTTCTCAATCTGCTCTCTGCATCTTCTCAGGTAGCTAGGCATTCCAACAGGTGCAGCTATGATGCAGTGGAGGTATCTGCCAGGGCTGCGGCACCTGCATCTGTTCTTTAAAGACATTCATGGTTAAAGCTCCAGTAATTACCTGATGACATTAAGGCCAAACTGCTTGATGCTCCTTTAGATAATTCTGCCCATTTTGGTTCAGCTGCTGCAGAACTTTTCAAATCTTTGCAGGAAAAAGTGAAGGAGTTCCAAGACTTAAAACACTTGTTTCCCCGGTCCCCCAATTCCATAGGAACTTTCCTGCCAAGACTTCCTTTGTCAGAGGACCTGCTTGTTCCTCCTGTTCTGCTGCTTCTGGATCTAGGTCTAAAAAGTCTTCCAGGAGAGCTCCTACGTCAAAATCTGTTGCTCCTGCAACTCCTTCTCAACAGCCATTTCAGGCCAGACCTGGCTCACTGCAACAACAAAGCCATTCTTCCAAGTCATATGCCTCTGTCTCTTTGCCTGTCTCTCTCTC
Source organism: Protopterus annectens (assembly GCF_019279795.1). NCBI lineage: Eukaryota > Metazoa > Chordata > Ceratodontiformes > Protopteridae > Protopterus > Protopterus annectens. The sequence continues at coordinate 181,174,989 of NC_056737.1, read as the reverse complement.
CCTTTCATAGGATCATAGGATCATAAGAGGTTACTAGGCTATTGACCCTGAGGCCCTTATAAGCCTAGCCAAGAGTTTAGCCCATGTTTAGACAACTCAGCATCCAAAGCCCCTGTCCAGCAGGGACACAGGTGGAATCCCAGGGGTGTATTTTCTGTTTCCCATCCAGTTGTCCAAGTTGGGCTTAAAAAGGGATAATGAGGTACACTGCTTGATATGGAGAGAGAGACTATTCCACAGATGGGGGAGTCTCTGGGGCACAAATCTGTCCCACCAGCATGTCCTATTGATATCACAGACCAGGTTGAGGTTGCGTGTATAGGTTGCTCAAGTGGAGCTTGACTTATGGATATTCAGCAGTCCAACAAGGCGGGGTCTTAGATTGCTTTATGTGCCAAACAGAGGTCACCCTTGAGGAGTCTGTATGAAACTGAGTAGAGGGATAGGGCTGTTAGCCTGTCTGTGTAGGGTAGATGTTTGAAGCCCTCTATTCTCCTGGATTCTGTGGTCTTTCCAGCTGCTGCATGTGCTTTGCAAGGTACATGCTGAAGGGGGCGTTGTACTCAATAATTGGCCTTATAAGGGAAGAATACAGGGATCTTATGACCTCTTTGTCCCTGGATGAGATACCCTTACTTATGAGATGGACCATGTAGAAAGCTTTCCCTACAACGGACAAAACATGGTGGTCAAAAGTCAGGTTGCTATCAACCTGGGTGCCCAAATCCCTGACTACTGATTGCGTGATTAGGACCTTATTATCAATGTGATAATTTGTGGGGACATCACTCTCATCAAAGCGGATGATGATGCATTTTTTGGCATTCAGCTTGTCGCCAGGCTTCTGGCATCTGTAGTAGTATCCTGTAACATCACCACGGCTGCTGAAATATAAAACCAAAACTTTAATAAATTAATAAAAAGGATAAATCCAAGTAAAAGAAAGGCCTCCAAATGATAAGTGCTTTTGGCAGAAATCTGCCTTCTTCAGATTGTAAAATTTCAAGGCTGCTATTGGTTAAAAAGTCTGTGTTAGCCTATCACAGATTACTGTTTGAGGCACACCTTCATAACTCATCCAATCCTAGACGAGATTTCCATAATAACTAGGAAGTACTAAGAAACTTCAGTCTGAGACTGCTGTTGGTCAGAAGCTGTCAGTTAGACCAACCATAATCAGCTGATAAAGAGTAGGTTCCATTTCATCCAGTCCTGTTGGAAGCAGGAAGTGTGATTTTCATTTTGTGATGATAAAAGCTAGCAGCAAGAATAGCCATAAATAAAGATGATATCATTTAGTTTTCTGCTTCCAATGGACTATTAGGAGTTTTGTCTTGTAGCACTTGTGTTTGTAAACACATAGGAAATTAAAAGATCTGCATGGTACTATTTCCTCGATCATCATATGAAAATTTTACATGCTTTTTATCTTTATTTAAGTCATAACGGTGGCTATTCTTGCTGCTAGCTTTCATTGTCCTGAACCTGCACCCAAGAAAAATGATGTCCTGAGTAGGGGTAAGACTGGATTTTCTCTCTTACAGGCTACATGGAGGCCCTTCTGCCTCTTCCATCCATGTCGTCCAAGACATTTCTAAGTTTGCTTGGATACATGGCTTCCACAATTCCCATTCTGCCTTTTGCAAAGCTGCACATGGGGAAGTTTCAGTGGTTTCTGAAGACAATTTGTTCTCAGCATGCTCATCCTTTGGATGTCTTGGTCCCTGTTCTCCCTTGCCTGAAAACAGAGCTCCTTTGGTGGATCCAGCAGCTGTCTCAAAATCCAGGCCTTCCTCTTCTCATGCCCCAACCTTCTCAGCAGCTCTTCACAGACTCCTCAGATTTAGGTTGGGGAGCAGCCTTTGCTTCCACCTAGGTTCAGGGTTTTTGGTCCCCTGCTCAACAGAGTGAGCACATCAGCATCTGGAAGAAGAGGGCCTTGATTCTGGCCTTGCAAACTTTTTACCCTCTCTTCTTACCAGGTCCTCTCAAGATTCTTACAGATAATACCACTCTCCTATGGTACATAAAGAAACAAGGCGGATCTCCTATGGTACATAAAGAAACAAGGTGGGACCAAATCTTACCTTCTTTGTCATCTAGCCCTCCAGACATGGGAGCTGGCTATCCAATACAGGGTAATTCTGCATGCTTTATACCTCCCCTCAGCTCAGAATTCAGTGGCAGATGCATTAAGCAGATCCATGACACAATCGCAGGAGCTGATGCTTCACAGGGATGTGTTCCTGGATCTAGTTCACCGGCGGGGTACTCCGGAAGCGGATCTCTTTACTTCCCCTCAAAACAGACCACTTTTTTGTGCCAAGGTCCCCCACCTTCAGGCTTGGAAGGTGGATGCCTTCTCTTTCTCATGAAAGGGGATGTTTCTTTATGGATTCCCCCCCTTCCCCCTCATTCAGAAAGTCCTGCTGAAAATTCAGCAGGACAAACCAAAAATCTTGTTGGTGACCCCCTTTTTGGTCATGACAGCACTAATTCCCTCTTCTTCTGCAATTAGCCAAGGGCCATTACCACAAATTGTCTCACTGGTTGGACCTACTCACACAGGACAAGGGATCCTTGATCCACTCTCATCTGTCAACTCTACAGTTGAATCTCTGGGTGATCAACTTCTGATTCCTTTCTGGCATGTATTCTCAAAGGACATACTTAGGATTTTGCAGGAGGCTAGGAAACCCAATACTAGGAAATCTTACATTTCCAAATGGAAAATATTTTCTATTTGGTGCCACAAAAGAAATCTAGACCCACTTTCTGCGGATATTCCTATAGTGCTGCCTTACCTGTGTGAATTGCTTAACAGTGCTCTCTATTATTCGTAAGTAAAAGTCCACACCTCTGCTCTGTCTGCTTGTTTGCCATTGACACCTCCATTAGCTTCCAGACTGGAGGTTAAACTTTTCCTTAAAGACATCCTGCACATGAAACCTCCCAGGAAACCAGTGCCTCCTCCCTGGGAATCTCACCTATGTTTTAGAGAAGCTTACCCAGGCGCCCTTTGAACCAGCTGCCTCTGCTTCTCTAAAGCTTTGCACCTGGAAAACAGTGCTTCTGGTAGTCTTGACTTCTGCTAGAAGGGTTTCTGAGATTCAGGCTTCGATGGCTTCCCCTCCTTTCTTGGCGTTCCACAAGGATAGAGTGTCTTTAAGAACTAACCCATCTTTCATGCCTAAAGTGGTAAATGAGTTGTCTCTTAATCAGGCCATTCAACTGTCCACCTTTTTTCCTTCACCACCATCCTCCAGTGAAAGGATTTTACATTCCCTAGATGTGCATAGGCAACTCATATTTAACCTAGACAAAACAGAATCTGTTAGGAAGTCGGATCAACTTTTTGTGTCCTTTCATCCCAGGGCCCTGGGTTTACTTGTTTCCAAACAAACTATTTCTTTATTTCTAAAGCTATTGTGTTTTGCTATGACTTTCATGGAAAATCTCTTAACATCCTCTGTCAGAGCTCATACTACCACATCTGTTGCCTCTTCAGGAGCTTTCCTTAAAGGTTTGAATGCCCATTCCATTTTGGAGGCTGCTACTTGGTCATCTGTTCATACATTTACTAAGCATTACAAGTTGGATACTATATCAAGGTGCAGGTCATGGTTTGCCAGAGCAATTTTGCATGGATTTGTAGAAAAGGTTTCTTCACTTTCTTCCTCTACCCCCTCCTCCTCATTGGGTTCCTTCTGAGCTTTTGCACTCTCCTGTATGTAAAGAATACTGCAGCATTGAATAGAAGGACATAGAATAGTTGTGTAAAATCTTGCCATAACTGTAAATATCCTTCTCTTCTATGTTGCAGTATTCTGTCCCACCCGCCTTTCCCCTACAACTTGTTCTCTCCTAGGATGACTACCTTTTTTGCTTGGCTTAACTTATTCTGAGGTTGGTAAGTGCAGATGTCCCTTTTATGACTGATGTTATCAGTACCTACATGTGACATCCCACGTACTGGCAGTGGCTAGAAGCTTTTGTATACAGGCTGGACGTCTGTTCGATGGTCAGAATGCAACCCATATTTAAAGAATACTGCAAAATAGAAGAAAAGGAAATCTATGGTTATGGTAAGATTTTATACAACTATTCTTTCTCTAAGAAACATATCTGTCTTTCCAACATATTTTATTTATTTTATTTTACATTTGTTGACCGGGCTAGTCTAGCTGGATACATATCCATTTTCAGTAGAGGCCCTGGGAGAAAAGCTCCACAAAAAAAAAACATATAACAACAATACATTATGGTAAATATATAAATATTTGTGAATAATAATTAAAATACAATCAGACCCCAAAAAAGGACAGGCTAAAAGAAACTACAGTTGGCAAAGAGAAATACATAGCCAGTTACAGAGCATTAAACTTTAGCTAAGGCTAAAGAAACAAATTATCAGAAAGAATGACAGGTAAGTTAAGGTAGTTATAAAGAAATCTAGGAGAAACAGAAGAAGAGAAGAAGCAGTAGAGAGAAAAGAGAGTAAGGAGAAAAAGAAGTGGCAAAGGTGATGAGAGAGAAGAGCAAGGAGAAGGGGGTAAAGCATAAAGGCCAAGCATGGCAAGAGATAGACTAGGAAAAAGCTGAAAAAGCAAGCCAAAAATAGGCGGAGTGGAAAAAGAAGAGGTGAGCTAAAAAAGAGAAGGAGAAGAATGTCAGTCAGGAGTACTACAAGAACAGAGCCAGTGATTTTGGAAGTAAAGCTTGAGTTTTTCTTTGAAGAGAGGAAATGATGAAATCAGTGTTATATCACTAGGTAACAGATTCCATCTTCTACCAACCGTATTAGTGAATAAAGGTCCATCATAGATCATAACACCTCCTTCGGTATGGACCTAACCAGACACAAGCAGCAACTGGAATTTCCACAAAGGTTCTTTACAAAAAAGACATTCTTCTCCTTCTCTTTTTTAGCTCACCTCTTCTTTTTCCACTCCGCCTATTTTTGGCTTGCTTTTTCAGCTTTTTCCTAGTCTATCTCTTGCCATATCTTGTTCATGTTGCAAGCAAAATGTAGGTCTTTTAATCTAGTAGCTCTGATGCTGTTTGTTTCACAGTTGAGCAAAATGTTAATCAAAATAAGTTCCAGGGGTGCATTGCTTGTCAGGAAAAGGTCATCTTTCAGAAATCTGTATGATACTAAGTAAAGAGATGGGACTTTGAAGTAATCAGCATGGGAAATTTTGTTTACTCCCTATATTCTTTTTGTAAAGAACCTTTGTGGAAATTCCAGTTGCTGCTTGTGTCTGGTTAGGTCCATACCGAAGGAGGTGTTATGATCTATGATGGACCTGATGAGGGCGAAGTACATGGTATTAAGACCTTTCTAGACCTAGGTACCATGCCCTTGCTTATAAGTTGAACATAGAAGGATTTTCTTTAATACCATGGACACATGTTGATCAAAGGCTAGGTATCTGTCTACATGAGTTCCCAGATATCTGACTAGTGAATCAACTTTTCAGGATGTTGATTTGATGACGTAGTTAACTGGGGTGTCAGACTTCCCAAAAGGTACTATAATGCATTTCTTGGTATTGAGTTTTAAGCTGTGACTTTAGCACCAAGCATTTTGTTTATCTCTATGAGACCTTCCTTAAGGGTGTTATCATCTTGGGGGATTCAGTGACTGCACCCAGTTTGCAGTTATCTGCAAACTTGGTTAGCCAGAGGCCTTTGACATTGGCTTTGACATCTGAGAAGTAGATGTGAAAGAGTAGTAGGCCTGGTGCAGAGCCCTGGGGGACTTCACTGGTGACTGGCCTCTTTGTGGAGGTGACCTCACTGATCTAACCTTCTGGATACTATCATTGAGCCAGCTAGCTATCCAGTATGTTATACAGGGTTTATACCCAGTTTTGTAAGTTTGTTGACGATGCCCAAGTGGGATATTGAATCAAATGCCTTAGCCAGATCTAGGTAGGCAGTATGCACATTTTTTCCCTCATCCTTTGCCTTAGTGACCCTTTTAAAGAAGTCTATCATATTTAGTAAGTGTGACATTCCTTTGACAAAACCAAACTGGGATGGATCCAGTGTCTGGAGATTTCCTTTTACTTGTTAATTATTTCTATGATAGTTCTTTCCATGGCTTTGCAAATAAGACTAGTCAGCCTAACGGTTCTGTAGTTTCCGTGATCTGCTGAAAGTCTTCCCTTATGAAGGGGGGGTGACTGCTGCAGTCTTCCATTCATGTGGCACAAAACCTGTTTTAAGACTATAGTTAATTAGTGATTCCAGGAGTCCTGATAAAGTTGTATTTTAGACTATTCAGGAGGCATCCTAGGATGTTATTAGGGCCCACTGAGGCTGTGTTCTTGACTTTAGTGAGTGCATCTAGTAATTGCTCCTTTGATGTAGTTGGATGGGCTATGTTTGAGGGTATTATTGGGGGATGGTTGGGGGTGAGGGGGTAACATTGGAATTTAAACTGTCCAGTAGCAGGTTCGCTGTGTCACTAGGCTCAGTGAATGTGGCACCATTAACCACCAGCTGAACACATTGTTGTGTACTGTCCTTGAGGTTTTTTACATAGCCGTAGAAGGTTTTATGGTTATCTTTCACCTGGGAGGATATCTTAACCTCAAAACTGGCTTTGCTTGACCTCATTAGCCCTCTTAGATGGCTGTTTACTGTGATGAGAGAGTTTTCATCTTTGTGGAAATTACTGATCTGATGTTGTAAATTTTTGTTTATTCATTACAGATAGGACCTCGGTTCCATCCTCGGAACCAATATGGCCATTTCCCAGCTCACGCAAGCCAAAAACTCTCAGCTAAGAACCTACCCACAATGCCCCTCTCCTAGTTAATCCAGATCTCATTTGCTGCCTTCCTAGTTAGACGTGTTAGCCATCTCTCTTAAAGCCAAGTAGAAAAGTGTTAATTTTATGACAGTTTTTCTTCAAAATACTAAATTTTTAGTCAAGTTGGCCTTTTCTCACTGTCGCCTATAACCTAAGCCTATTTCCAACCCTTTTCCTTGGTAATTTAATTTTTTTCCTTTTTTTTGGTACTGTCCCTCTCTCCTGTCTTTGACAGGCCTTCCCTTTTTACTAGTGGTATTCTTTAAAATAACATCCCTGGTATTTTCTCCCTTATTTTCTATAGGATAGCATTGTTACCTTACCATGTCAGACAAAGCTAAGTTGGGATTTAAACAGTGCGACAAGTGTGGACGTAAGATGCCTAACTCAGGTGCACATGTCCGTTGTGTCTACTGTTTGGGTGTGGATCGTATTAAAGCTGACTGTGACATTTGTGCTCATTTTACTAATCGGTCACTAGCAGAACATAAGAATGAACTTATTTTAAAAGGTTTATTCAAGACACCTTTCTCTAAGGCTCTATCTAGGTCAGAGGTCTCACCCCCTCCTAAGACCAAAACACATAAGGAAAAACAGTAAATGAAATAAGTGAGGCAGGACACTGCTACGAAACCTAATTCTTTTATTAAAATACAGATATCCAAGGTTAGCGCTTTCGGGATAAAAACCCTTCTTCAGACAAAATAAAAAACTCATCTAACACTTTTAAATGTGTTTTAAAAAGAATTAGGTTTCGTAGCAGTGTCCTGCCTCATTTATTTCATTTACTGGATTTGGCTGTTGGTGTTTTGGCAGGACTTAGGCATTTGGCACAGGATTTTTTGGTTTGCTTACATAAGGAAAAACGGAGTCACTCGGTTCCTGCATCTCCGTCAGTTACGGAACCAAGTCGGCTCTGTGCTTTGCTGGCGCCCTCGGCGCAGACCTCTTCTGCACCAGGCTCTGTGTCCTTGGTGCCGACCATGATATTCACGTCTATTTTGGTTCCAACCACGGCACCACTGACTTTGGTGCTGTCCTTGGTTCCCACATCGGCTCCGATGACAGTATATGCCTCGGCACCATCCTCGACCACTGTGCCGAAAGTTTCTTCGGCTCCATGGGCTCCGATGACTGTACATGCCATGGCACCGGCCATGGTGCCGACAGTTTCTTTGGCTCTATCGGCTCCAAAGCTCGAATACTTGCCAAGTATAAGATATTCTCCAACTTACGACCCTTTTTTGGGGCAGAGGTTTAGCCCCTTTCTAGAAAGACCTGATTTCCCTTCAGCAACCTCCTTTAGATCTGCTTAGGAGTTTTTCTGAACTAGACCTAGTGCAGGTTGTGGACCAGCTTCTGGCAGCTAGGGGATTGCCCATTCCAGCTAGACCTTCCGTCCCTCCTGGCTCAGAATCTTTTGCCACATCTTCCCCTGTTTATCCTCCTCTAGCATCCACCCTGATCTTGGTACCAATGTCCGCTTTGGTACATATTGTCTCGGCTCCCACAGCAGTGTTTCCCCTGTCGGCACCAACCACCCTTGCTGCATTGGCTCCAATGGAGCCGATACTTTCTCGGAGCTGTGCTTGGACTGTCCGTATTTTGGTATCTAGTCCGGCACCTATTTTCTCGCTGGCACTATGTCCACAGTTCTGACGGCTTCCAGTTCTCTTGGAACCACTAAAATGTAGGTGGGCTCTTCGGGGTGGGGTGTGACCTCATTTCCGAGGTTGCCCCTCCCGGTTCCAGGCTCCCATCTTTGCTTGAGTGGGCCTGCTGTACAGGTGATGGAAAGGGTCCTTCATTCCGAAGGCTCACAGTCAGCACCAATGACATCAGTATCAGAAACCTCCCCTAGCATGCACCTCTCCCAACCCGCTATGTCGGGTCCCTGGGCATGGGAGTCACATGAACCCCCTTTGAAGGGAACCCCTTCTCCGTAGTCCTCTTCAGAAGATCCCACTGGAGAGCCATCATGGAAGAAACGGTGCAAGAGCAAGCACCTTGATTCCCTGGAGGAATCTATCACAGAAGACACTGATTGTGATGAGGGTGAAGGGTCTCCACATTCTCCCCCAGGCAATGTTTCATTCGGAGATATTCTTGAAATCCTCAAACAGCATGGGGAATGGAAGTCCTCTAACCCTTCTTCTGAGGAATTGGTGTTCCTGCAGGCCTTCCATGCCCGACCATCTACTTCTTGGGTGACCCCACCAGCAGATGACCTTGTTAAACTAATTGTGCAGTGTGCCTTGAAGACCCCAGACAACGTAGAACCTGTCCCCTGGAGGCCAGACAAAATTTTATGTACACCTGAAGACCAGCCCTACTGGTCCAAGCAGTTGATAGTTGATTCTGTGGTCGTGACAGTGGCCACCAAGAGGGAACTGGCAGAAGATAGTTCCACTGCCCATCCCCCAAACAGGGAGTCCCTGACTATGGACAGACTAGGGAAGCAGACCTATGCTTCAGCGGCCTTCGCCATTCAGTTGCTGAACTATCTGGCACACTTTACTCGCCTCCAAAGAGCCATAATTTCTGAAATGTCTTCCTCTTTGGTGGTGGTACTGCCTGATGAGGTGTGTGACACTGTCGCCTTGCAGCTAGCTATCCTCAAATCCATCTTGAGCTCCTAGATGCATTTGATATCTCACCACCGAGGGGGCAGCTCCAGCTGCCGAATCTGGTGTTGTCATGAGACATAATGTTTGGATGCGGTTGTGTGACTTCCCAGACCCCCTTAAGTCTTCCTTCATCAATGCACCTTTCGATAAATCTGCACTTTTTGGACCCAAGGTATGAGACCCACTTGCATGTAGTGAGAAAGACGGAAAGACCTTGTCTGCTGTGGGCATACGTTTTTCCAACCTCCAGAGGTCCTACTCTAGGAACCAGAAGGGAGGAAAGATGTGGTTCAAGAAATCCCAAGGATCCTTTCGTGGCACTCGTGGTGAACAATCCCCCCAGGGCAGAGGAGGCAACTCATATGGAAGACGCCCCTTTCAGGGTAGAGGGGGTCCGTGTAACCAGGGAGCCAGAGATTCTTTCTATGGCAGACCCTACCAGCGCTCCTGAGCAGTGGCCCGATTGCTTTCCTCTGGAACCAGTCGGGGGTTGTTTTTCTCTGCATCTACTAGCCTGGCATCTTATTACTACTGATGTTTGGGTGCAGAGAATAATATCCAGAGGCTACCAAATACCATTCGATTTAACTCCCAGACCCATCAAACGAATCCCCGATGTACCACCCAATCAGAGGGAATTAGCACCCTTATAAATGGAAAATCTGTTAAGAAAAAGAATCATCCAACCAGTCCCACCAGACCAGACAGGATCCAGGGTTTACTCGAAGTTCTTTTTAGTGTCAAAAAAGATGGAACTGGAAACCAATCCTGGATCTCAGCCTACTGAACAAATTTATTAAAACTCAAAAATTCTGGATGGTCATAGTACAATCCATTCTTCCCTTTCTAGGGAGGGACAATTGGATGTGCTCTATAGACCTCCAGGATGCGTACTACCACATAAAAATGGATCACCGCTCCCGGAGGTTTCTCCACTTCTGGCTGGGAGCCAATCACTACCAGTTCGGGGCACTGCCATGCGGTCTCCCGACAGCCCCCCTCGAGTGTTCACCAAATGTATGGCAGTTGTGGTAGCTCATCTTCTACTACAAGGATTCCAGGTGTTTCCCTAGCTAGACGACTGGCTCCTTACCACTCTGACAAGTAATCTCCTAGTCCACAGCCTCTATTACACTCAAGGTCTCGCTCTGTGTTTGGGGATTACAATCAACAAAGACAAATCTCATATGTCCCCAATGAAGACACTGGAATTTATTGGAGCAGTCTTCAGCACAACAGCCTGTCAAGCTTCTCTCTCCCCTCACAGGCTTTTGAAAATAAGACACCAAATCCAAGACCTTCTTCTTCACACATATGTACCAATATGTACCAACACGTCTTGTACTGCAACTCTTGGACTCCATGGCAGCTGCTGTTACGTTAGTACCACTGGCAAGACTGCACATGAGAATCCTGCAGTGGCTCCTTTCTGCACAATGGTCGTTGGTAACCCACCCACTCAACCACATGATACGCCTTACAAACCATTGCAAGGAAGAAATGCTATGGTGGATGAAGCCACAAACAAATCTTTGGTGTCGACCGTTCTGTCTTCCCCACCCCACGGCCACGGTGACCACAGATGCTTCACTGTTATGGTGGGGTGGGGCATTTCCAGGAAAGACTGTCCAAGGCACCTGTACCCCCATCAAGGCCAACGTGCACATAAATGTCCTGGAACTGAGGAGAGTTCTCTTAGCGTTGCAAGCGTTCCATGCATCCCTACCCTCGGGGACCATTGCAATTCAGTCAGACAACATGTCATCCGTCTGGTGTATCAACAAGCAAGGTGGAACCAGATCTTACCCCCTGTGTTGGGAAGCCATGAGGATTTGGCACTGGGCGATAGCTTCCAATTGCTTTCTTATAGCAATGCACATTCACGGAAGTTCCAACCTTATTGCGGACAATCTGAGCAGGAACATCCTGATGCCTCATGAGTGGTCCCTCAACCCTGTAATAGCAGATCAAATCTTCCAACATTGGGGCAAGCCTTGCTGCAACCTGTTTACTTCCCCTCTAAACTACAAGTGCAGAAGCTATTTTGCCTTGATTCCCCCCTCAGGGGGAACCACCGAGGGACACTCTAACGCACGATTGGCCCCCGGGTCTTCTGTGTGCCTTTCCCCTGTTTTCCCTCATTCCAAAATTTCTCCAGATAGCTCAGAGGTTGAAAAGCAAAGTGATCCTCATTGCTCCCTATGGGCCACGTCAAGTCTGGTTCCTGTTTCTATGGCCTCATCTGATTCACAACCCGTGGATCCTGGATCATTCCCAGGAGCTGTTATCTCATCCTCAGGGACTGATTCATCCGAACCTTCACAGTCTCAAGCTCACAGCTTGGTTCCTCCACTTCCAATGATTGTCAGGCTGCCTGACTTCCCATCTCCTGGTCGTGAAATTCTTCTGGCCTCACACAAACCTTCCACTAAAAAGGTTTATTCTAGTAAATGGACTAGGTTCTCTATTTGGGCCAAAGACGAGAACTTAGACCCTTTCTCTATGCCTATTCAAAAGATCCTACAATACCTGACTACTCTTTTACATGCAGGAGCCTCAGTTTCAACGATCACTGCTCATTTAGCAGCTATCGCCAATTTTCATGATGGTCTTGATAATTCTTCAATTATTTCACACCACTTATACAAGACCTTTTTGAAGGGAGTATTACATGTTAAACCTCCAGTCGCGCCTCCCTTAGAACCCTGGGATTTGACTCTGGTGCTTCAGTCTCTCACAGGTTCTCCCTTCGAGCCCTATGATTCATGTGATTTGAAATTTTTATCGTGGAAAACCACACTTCTAGTAGCACTCACCTCAGCGAGAAGAGTGTCTGACCTACAGGCTTTGAGTGTCAAGAGTCGTTACTTGATCTTCCACACGGATAGGGTATCCCTTTGTACTGACCCTTCTTTCTTGCGTAAGGTCATTTCTGGCTTTTCTATTAACCAATCTGTTGACCTGCCGGTTTTCTTCCCAAGGCATTCTAATAGAGGGGAGTACCTTTTTGCAGACCCTTAATGTGCACCTGCAGCTTCATTGTTATTTGGACAGGACTAAATCTTTCAGGAAAACAGACCAATTGTTTGTAGCCTTTGCAGGACCCAGATTGGGTAAACCTGTTTCCAAAGTGACTTTATCCTCTTGGCTTAGAAACGTCATTACCTTTATCTGCCAACAGAATAAGCTATCCTTACCTTCTAGAATAAAGGCTCATTCTACCAGATCTATGGCTACTTCTGTAACTTTTCATTCCAGAGCCTCTATGGATGATATATGCACAGCAGCCACTTGGGCAAGACCTCATACCATTATATCTCATTACAAATTGGATTTGGCCTCCAGGGGACGAGCATCTTTTGGTTCTATGGTGCTCAGGAATATCCTTCCTTGGGGCCACCCAGGACTCAAGTAGCTGGGACTCGGTCCTATTTCTAATCAATAAACAAAGATTTACAACATCCAATAAAGAAGTTATGTCTTATCATAATGTTCCATCTGTGTTGTAGATCTTTGTTCATTCATTACTTCCCGCCCTCCTTCCCCCTGCCTGGACTCCTGTGGACTTTAGGAAGTCCTGGTTAGGGTATTTGCTCAGACAGAGGCTCCTACTATTTTTTTCTATTATTACATCTTTTATCTAGGGTGGGCAAACTCAATCTGGAGTAACTAGGAGAGGGGCATTATGGGTAGGTTCTTAGCTGAGAGTTTTTGGCTTGCGTGAGCTGGGAAACGGCCTTATCAGTTCCGAGGACGGAACCGAGGTCCTATCTGTAATGAATGAACAAAGATCTACAACACAGATGAAACATTATGGTAAGACGTAACTTCTTTTTCCTGATTTTTGTCATATTATTTTCCTTTTTTGTGTCTACTTTTTAATTAGGGATGCCGTGAGGGCAATTTGTCTTTGGGGCTAGTCCTGGGCTTACTTTTGGTAGGTACAACACCTTTTATGCAGCCACTGACTTGGTTGTACAGTTTCTGAGAGCAGTTCAGCATAGGTTGGTGTGTTCTCAGGGTTTGTAGGGGCACTGAATTTTGATAAACCATCACTTATTAACTGGCAATTTGCCTTGGAATAGTTCCCAACTGTTACTGATTTTAATGGGATCACAGGGTTGATTTTGATTTTAATGGAGACAACTTTATAGTCAGACCTTACCAAGGTGGATGAGACATTCATGGCGGGGTGCAGTGTTCTCCAGTATTTGTGAACATGAAGTCCAATATGTTGGAGCGTGCAGTAGGCATATTCACTGTTTGGTCAAGGGTGTTTGTATTTAGGAAGTCCAGGAGTCTCTGTGCCTGTAGATTTGAGGCTGTGTAGGATTCACAGTCTATAGAGGGGTAATTAAAGTCTCCTTTAAGTAGGATGTTAGGTTTGATGGTAACTGTCTCCAGTAGGTCCATGTATGCATTGTGAGCTTCTTGGGACACGGAGCTGGCAAGGATATGGTATGTGATTTTGTCTGTGATGATCTGCACATGGAGGAACTCCAGCATGTAATCCTGTTTGACCACCCTACAGGTATGCTTGTTATTGTGGTATATTGCAAGACCTCCACTTTTAGCCCTTGTCTGTTCAGCTACTAGTCTAAAAGTGTGGAAGGCACTGAAACCTTGCACTGCCAGGGTACTCTCAACTGGTTTAAACCCTGTGTGAGTAACTGCACAGATATCTGTAGTCTCAAGTATAATGATAGCTTGGAGGAGTGTATTTTTTTTTATTTAGCTCCTGGCATTAAGCAGTTACAGCCTGAGCCTCTGTTTAGTTGATTTTGTTATTTCGGTAGGTTTGTCAATTTGGCATTGTCTGAAAAAGGCACTTTGGAGGCATACAAAGCCTTAGCCAGTATTTGAAAGCCTAGAGGGGAAAGGTGCTGACCATCATTGGCAAAGAATCATGGTCTGTTGAGTATGCTCTCCCAAGCTGACAAATACTGGATCCCCTTAGAATGACACCAGAAAGACAGACAGTTTTTGAAATTAAAAATATTTTGCTCATATTGTGGCATCATCCTCAGAGATGGTAGTATGCTGCTCAGTGCCAGGCTTATTTTATTTTTATTTATTTATTTTATTTTACATTTGTTAACTGGGGGTGCCTGATTGAGCCGAAAAGGCCTCTTTTCAGCAGAGGCCCGGAGAGAAAAGCTCCACACAGAAAAATAATTATAGATGCATTTAGATATTTAGACATGATCAGTATATGCACACAAGTTACAATAGACATGTTTTTACAGTGGTATGCAGCACATCAGCAGTTACAGTGGAGAGAAGAAACAAGAAAACAATTAAAAAATAAAGGTAGTTAATAGATTTGTGGTGTACAGCTGAAATTTGAAACATAGGTAGAAGACATACATAGTACATTGTACTGTATATCAGCTTGAGACACCTAGGAGGAAAGCTCCATAATGCCTGTCTTCATGTAGTCCAGGGAGGTACATTTCAGGTCATTTACACCTACATGGACTATGATAGAATCTTACTGGCAGTGGTACCTGGGGCGCAATGTCTTGAGAGCATGCGTTTTTTGGTTGTTCCTGGCTCCATATATGCAACTAACAGTTATCTTTTCCTTGTTCATCTTACAATGGAGTCCACTATGATGATAGTCCTGGGATATGTGTTTGGTTGGATTACTTGCATAGTAACAGTATGTGTGGTGGTGGGTGTTGCTTTTTTTCTGAGTGCCTTTGGCTTGCTGAGGCAAAGCTTTGACAGTGGGTGGTCTAGGTGATCTTTGTTGTTTAGGAAGAGTGCCGAAACGTGTTAGTCTGTATGTGTGTTGTGTGCTATGTGAGGCGGGTGTTGTGTGTGTGGTTTCAACAACCTAATGTAGTCTTGTATGCGAGAGTCTAGTCTCCAATGTCTTTGTGTTATTACATCTCTGACATACTGTGTCTGATTCTTTGAGGATTAAGTGGTTTTCAGTAAATATGAAACAATTGTTTCTTTGTCTGAAGATGCCCATATCCACCAAGCTGGCTACAGAGAAGTTAGGAAATTGCATATCCATTGTGTCCAATCCTTTGATTTGTGAGCTACAAGGGTGTGTTGTATTGGGGTTTGAAGGCCATTAAGGGTTCTTTTTGCAGCCTAATAAGGGGACTTTATTGGACAAATTAAGCTAAATGGAACTAAATTCTACTAATTTTAATATTTACACAATACTGAATTCTACTAAATCTGTAAGTATAGCCACTCATGGCCCAACTAGCTGCTGTAAGTTAGTTATGCACAAGGTATTTGCACTATATTGCTGTTTTACAAGTTACATTTTTATGGACCATTTTATAGAGAAAATTTGCTTTCTAGATGTTTGCTACTGTTCAGGACACTGCTAACCCATGCAAACATTATTATCAACCCCCTTATTTTCACATTTTCTGCATGGGGTCAGGTGTCTTGTCAACTGTCGCCAACTGTATTCAGTGCCACTCTCCTCCCCTGTCCAACACTGATGCCTGATGATCACAGGTGTTCTCTCACACAATCTATTCACCTCTTTGCTGGACACCATTGTTTCCTCTTGCCTTCTTCTTCTTCCTATCTGTCCTAAATCATCTTGACCAGATTGTCTTCTGCTTTTCTGCACATGTGCCCAGACCACTGAAATATGTTCTCTTTTACCTTTTTTGCAGTTGGAACTACTTTGGCTTCTGCTCTTATGTCCTCATTTCTTTCTCTGTCCAACACTCTGCCTTCTGCCACCCATATCACGCACTTCATCTTTATCACCTCTAGCTTCGTCAACTCCTCTGCCTTTACTGCCCAGGTTTTTGTACCATACAATAGTAATGGTCATCTGTTGTTTAGTACACTTTAGTTTTCAGCTTCTTTGGAATTCTTCTGTCATGTACTACATCTGAAACTCTGTGCCAGTTGGCTGCAGCCCCTCTGATTCTGGCTTTGACCACCTCATTCAGACTTCCCTTTTGCTTAACCACCCCTCCCATATACTTGATGCTGTTAACCTGTTCCACTGTTTTTCCATCTGTCAAAATTCCCAGCTTCTTCTGATTTCCCCCATTTGCTGCCATTACAACTGTCTTATTTATACTTAGTTTCAACCCATGTGCCTTCAGTTTTGCATTACATTCCCCTATGCTTTGTTGAAGTTCTTTTATTTTATTTTATTTATTTTGTTGGTTTGGCTATCTTGGACTCCATTTCATATTGGATACAGAGGCATTTTCAGAAAGCTCAGAGAAAGAAAAAAAAAAAAAAAAAATAACAAAAGATAATCTAACTATTCTAAGATATAAATAGAAAAAAAAGAAAACAATGGAAACAGGATAAAGTCATAAAAAAAAACAAAATCAAAAAAAAAATAAAATATAATATAAGAAAGTACATACTGCAAACAACAAACTTAACAGTAAATAAAAGGAATAGAAGGAGGAATAGGGATGAAAGATGTGGAGAAAAGTCAGGTTAGTTCAGGTGGTACTACAGAACAAAAGCAATGATTTTGGAAGTATTGTTTAATTTTTTTGTTGAAAAAAAAGTGGCAAAGATGTAGTCAAAGTTATGAGATTAAAGTAGAGATTCTGTTTTACTATATGTGTACTGAAAAAGGGAGTCACTGCTGTATTGTTGCCTTTATTTTTTTTTATAGTTTTTTACTAGAGAGAGAGAAGAGTTAAGATTGTGTGGAGATTGTTAGTTTGTATTAGGTATAAGGGGGTATGGGTTGGTATAGTATATTATTATGTGGGCAATATTGAGTGAAGGAATAATAATGTGGTTTGAACTTCAGCAGCCTTTATTTATTTGTTTTACATTAAGGGGGGGTCTGGGGGGTGGGTTACTATAATAACTATATTATATATTGTTATAGCAAGTGTTTTTTTTTTGGTTTTTTTTTAGGTTAGTATAAATTGGGGAAGCATATAGGAGGGTAGATAGAAGGTGAGATTGTGCAATGGTCTTGGTGGTTGTTGTTGGTTAGGAAAGGTTTGATACGATATAGGGAACCAATTTTTCTGTTGACTAACCTGATGTTGTTGTTAAGACTCTTGCTCAGAGTCTGCCTCTGATACCACATTGTCTGCATACAGCAGCTTTGTTGATCTGTCCCATCCAACCTGTTTGCCAGTGTAGTCATTTACCAGTATGAACAACAGTGAGCTGAACCCTGATGCCCACTGGGAACCCTTCTGTGAGACCGAACACTGTACTTGAGTCATTGGGTCCTTGTATATAGCTTGCAGTAATTCTACCAGTGTTTGTAGAACTTCGAACCACCACAGGACTGTCCAACTCACCTTTCAGGAGCTTGTCATATGCTTTCTCCAAGTCTATGAATGCCCAGTTGGACTCTTTCCTCATCTCTAGCTTCTTCTTAACTATCTGATCACTGCCAACATCAGGTCACTTGTGCTGCATCCTGTTCTGAATTCAAACTGCTCATCTCCCATCTTACGTTGTACTGCTCTGCATATTCATTTATCGATCACCCTATCCAAAACTTTCATGCAGTATGACAAGAGTTTGATCCTGCTGTACTGCCCACAGTTGTGAATGTCCATTTTGTTCTTCAACACTGGCAGTAGTATGCTTATTCTGCAGCCTTTTGGGATCCACCTTTCTCTGCACATTGTTATTACTGTCAGGAGCCATTTCTCTACTATATCACCCAGCATCTTTATCATATCTGTTGTGATCTCTTCTGAGCCTGCTGCTTTCCTTGACTTAATTTTCCTTAGTGTTGTTCTTACTTCTTTCATGGTGGGTGCCTCCTCTTCTCTCATTGTAGGCTGTGTCTTTGGCAACACAGCATCTGTGGAGTTTTCATCATTCAGAAACTGATGGAAGTACTCCTTCCATATGCCTTTGATATCTTGTGGACTGGTGAGCAGGTTGTTGCTAGCATCCCTTATGAAAGGTGTCTGAGTATCTTCTTTATCTTTCTATCTTTGCCTTGCAACCTGATATAGTTTCTTTGTGCCATCTACTGAGTCACTTTCTAGAAGTTTATTGAGTGCCTCTGATGCCTTGTTCTTTGCTATTGCAATTCCTTTCTTAGACTCTTTGTTGATCAACCAGTATTCCTTCCCAGCCTGGTCCATCATTTCTGTCTCCCACTTTTTCCTGCACTCCTTCCTTTTGATGACTTCCTGGACTTCTGCATTCCACCACCTGCTTCTCTTAAGAAACTTATTTCCATACCTGGCTCAGCTACACATCTGTTGTATAGTCCTCACGAGTGCTGTTTTGAGGTGATGCCATTCTTCTGCAACTCCACCTATTTCCTCTTCTTCTTGAGGTGCTAGAGCACTGAGTAATTCATTGAAATGTGCTTTTTCTCTAGTCATCTTCCAGGTCTTCAGCCTGATCTCTGTTGACTTTCGAGTCTTCTCTGACCACTGCTTGCAGCTGGTTGTGGCAACTAGTGGTTAATGCTGTGGGCTGACTGTTTACTGGGGATGACTTTCCAATTGCTGATTATATCCAGTTGCCCTTTCCTTACTAAAAGGAAGTCTACCAGAGTTGCATGTTGGCCACTGTTGTATATGATCTTGTGACCTTCTCTCATTCTGAACCATGTGTTGGCTACTATCAAGCCATTTGCTAGAGGGAAGTCTAGAATGGCCTTTTCTTCTTTATTCCTGTTGGCCCACCCAAGTGGATCTAGGCAGTCTTCATATCCTGTTCTCTCGGTCCCGATATGTGCATTCAAGTCACCCATTAGCAACACCAATTCATTTTGTCCTGTTTTATAACCCACACAAACATACAAAATTTATAGCAGCACAGAAAAAAAACAGAAAATTTAATGAGCTCTCTGCCCAATAAAATAACACTATGAGTCATTTTGTGTATTTCCCAACTCAGACAGACCAGGCAAATTCCTGCACAAGATGAATAAAACCAGTCCTCCTGATGTGAAAATGTAGTACAAGAAATCCACAAGTGCAATGTTAACACAAACCACTTAAACAACTGACCGGAGATCCTTCCTGAAAGTCATTTCAAGATTGTAACAGTGACCGGAAGAAGTTTTTTTTTCAAAAAATTCAGTGAAATGCACACACAAAAACAGGAAACAAAAGTTATCACTCAAAATAACTGAAGTGCGATTTAGCAACCAAAGGTACTTAACTTTGCCTGGATGTCCCTGGATACAAGTAAAGCACTTCTGGAATGGAGACTAGGACTACAAGCTTTGCTAAGCTCCAGAAAAATGAGCAGGAGACAGTATGTAGTAAAGGAGGTTCAATAACAATACTGGTTTACTGGGTGGACATTCATGTGTGGGAAGAGTACATAAATAGGTTATACAACAGTCGGTAGCAATAAAAGATGGGAGGGAGTAGCGGGCAGAAAACACAGCCTTATAAAACAACAACAGAAGAGTGAGAGGGCTGGGAAATTTTCAAGGAACAAGTAGGCTAGCTACAGAGGCTAGCAATCAGATAAAGTCAATATTGAAGCCCTTTCTGAAGCTTTAGGGTGATGTGTTAGTGAGGGATGGGGCAGACCCAGAAAGCAAGCAGGTAAACGATAGGCAGAATATAAAAGTGCTGAAGTGCAAACTGGAGCAGAGACAATTCTCTCACTATTGAATGTCTACTGCAGTTTAAGGCACCAGAATATGCAGAAACTAACCAGTAACACTGTTTATGGAAAAATGCAGTAATAAATAATTAAAGCACAAATCTGGTAGTAGTATGCAGTTCTGCCACAACTGTGAATTAAACTGTAAGACTTTGGCCTAGCAGGGATTAAAATACAAACTTTATAAGTAATTCTACTTGTGGAAATGGAAGTGCAGAATAATGCAGAAACAATTTTCCCACAGCTGCTAATTAAAATACAAGGCAGTGGTCACAGAGCAAACTAAAATGCAATCAGATGAACAGAGCGGAAAAGTACAAAGTGGTATCACCACACAGGTCATAGATAAGTGCACTTACATATTTAAGCAGATTTGAAACAATTAAAATAATTTAATTATCCTTCCTTTTTTTTGAAAGCTAGTTACTCACATTTCCACACCTCTCCAAGTCTTGGCGTGTATTCTGGAGTTTTTCTCTCCTCGGCCATTCACCCAAAGAGATGTTCATCCCAGTTTGACTATCCCAGTTAGCAAAATAAAATAAATAAATACATAAATAAACACTCACTGCCTGCTTGATGATTGCTTATTTCCTTAAGGTTGGTTTCATGTGAGCTGTCCTTTGTTGGAGCTCAGGGTAGGGAAATGTCTTCCTCTTCATCTATTTCCTTCTTGGAAAGGGGATTCTGATGTCCTTGTTTCTGAGATTGGCAAAGATAGAGAAACCTTTCTTTATTGTGGCTTCTCCCTTCATGAGCTTTTCTTTAATGACATTTCTACGTCATTGTTTTGGGAAAGCAGAAGAGAGAGCTTAGGTCTTCAGTCTTGTGGAACCTGTCCTGCAGGATATTCTTTATGTGGCATGGAAACTTACAGATTCCATTCCCTGTGCTCCTAAGAAGACTTGATGTCTCTGCAGATCCACAGCAGTCCAGTAATGTATTCTTACAGAGTATTCCAATGAAAATGTTTAAGCAATCTCTTTGGTGTAGCATTAAATCCCAGAAATTCCAGCACATTTCCACTTCACCACCAGATAAGAAAGTCCATTTCTGACATGTCATGGGCAAGAGTGTTCTTCCATTAACACACTGGCTCACTTGTTTTAGTTTCATTGTTATTTTCTAGACCCACCACCTGACAAAGCTCCCTGATTTTTGGGTCAAAGACTCAGACCATTATAGCAGCTTCTTCACTGGATTTTGTATGTCTTGGTGCTGTGGCTAGAGTAGCAGGATCAAGAGTGCATCTGTGTTGGATAACATGTCTCAGACTTGTCTCCTTTAAGAGTGAGCTGAAAGGAGACTTTCTGGATGCCTCCAGGACAAATTCCTCTCTTTAACAGGCCCCCTTGGACCTAGTTGAAGACCTACTTATAGAGGAAACAGGCATACGGAACATGGTGGAGAGTCTTTATAATTGATGATACTAGTTTCCAACTCATCTTCTAGACCATCTCAGTTCCCCAAGAAAAAGCCTGTTTGTAAGACATGGAGGACACCTGAGCATCAGGCAGTTCTATAATTCCCTTGGTTTTACATACAAAGTCTCGTATGAACCAGACTCCACAGGAGATGCCACATTGGATGGAATTGCAGATGTTCTTTGTGTTTCACTGTTGCAGTCATCACATTTGGGTTATCCCTGCCAGGGTAGCCCTCGGCCGGCCCGAATACCAGAGGCTTAGTATTTCTGCATCGGTTGCTGTTGCTTCAGGACTGTCGTCAGGTCATCAGTAGAATAAAGTAAGGCAGCCAACGCCACTAGGAACAAAACTCCACAGGAGCTACCACACTGGATGGAATTGCAGTTCTCTGAACTTATTCCAGCTTGGAAAAACCATAAGCGTGTGTCTTTATTTTCTGAACTTGATCTCATATGACCGTATTTTAGAGTTATTTGGTTATTTTCCAGAAGTAATTTTGCTGTTTGAATATGAAGCCTCTGATAATCTCAAAATACAAGTTTGGAGTCTTCCTCAATGGGGATATAGAGCCTCTTCTTTTTAAGAGATAGACTGATAGTTCTGTTCCTGTTATTCATTTTCCAAAAATGACAGAAGATTTCTGTCTCATGTTTGACCTGTGTGAATTCAGTGAGCACATCCATTTTGTCAAATTCCAGATGGTGAATCTCTTGGGGTTGATGCCCCCCACTTGTGCAGGATGTCTGAATGATAATGTCTGTACTGCTTCACTGTCATGGGATCACACCAAAGATTCCTTAAATTCATGCTAGGTGGGTTTCAATTATATTACATATTACTGCTATTTGGTGTGCTCCCTGCTGCCAGAGTTTTAACCAAGGTACTGCTGTAGCGACTGTAATCTTGCAAAAGAAGGAACTTCTTGTTTTCTGTTACTCAGACAACTGGCTCATCATCAAAGGATTCCCTGCTAGTGAGCCTTGCCTCTGCACATCTATTCTTATAAGCCTTGAGGTTAAGTATAAACTACCTCAGAACGTAAAGAAAACAGCAAACTAAATAAACCAATATAGGAAGAAGCAAGCCAGGATCCATGAAACAGTATTTTTATTGAGCGCTTTTGTTTTTTGGAATAAAAAACTTCATCAGAATAAGACAAATACAAATGAACAGTGACTAACCCAACTTATATAACAATCCTAATTTCAAAGGTGTTGATTGACAATCAACTTAAAGGTATAGTCTCTAACAATACCATACTCAGGATACAAAAAATGCTTTGGCTTGCTTCTTCTTATATTGGTTTATTTAGTTTGCTGTTTTCTTTACGTTCTGAGTTGGTTGCTATGGAAGGAGCAGTGCTTAGTGGACCACCTACTATCGCAACGTTAGCACAGTCACTGCAGACTTTGAATGCAACTGTGGGGAATTTGCCACTCCTGATGGGTAAATTGATCCAACAACCTCTACAAGAATTGCCTTTACATTCTGGCAGGTTGGATGACCATGGCGAAGAGGAAGAAACTGTTTTTAGTGGTATCACACCGGCACAGCGGCAGCAGGAACATAGATCGCAACCTAGCCAATTGGGTGATGTTAATTTGCAAATGGCTTCTAATCTTGATAATAGGCAGGCCGCCACTTCCTACAACGGAAGAGATACTCTAAACTAGTGGCTTGAGACTGAACGAGAATGGCATTCTATTTCAGAACAACGAAACCCTGAAGGGAATGGCTCGTTGAACGACCAACTTAAACACTTTGAAAAAATTGTCTTGGATTATCGTAAACTACAGCTAGAAAACAATTATTTAAGGGAGTGTAAGCGAAGAGAGGAGATTCCAAAAGGTCTTCGTACGTGGAAGTATCCAACGTGGTTAGTCAAAGACTCTTTATTACATGTTGAACTTCTTGATTTATTTAACAAATATGGCTGTGAACTTCTAGATTGTTTAATCAGAGACAATGAAAGAAAGTTACTTGGTTTATCAGCTAAGGTAACGACACTTGATGACAGTATTCATTCAGATTTGTTATTTGAACTGAGCAAAATTACTATTTTGATATTTTTAAATGGGTGGACAATAATATTAGTGATCTTAAACGTAAGAAAGATACTAAATTAAAGAGAGATGAGAATAATTATGCTCAACGAAAAGCTTATCCTCCACCTCCCTTGGAACAAAATAGACATTTTATACCAACAACTCTGTTAATGAAAATTCCTATGTCCCTGATGTTAATAGGGGGTGATCATATTGATGAATTTCACCCTGACCCTTTAGAGTATCCCCCTCTGAGGAGGTCCGAGCAACTGAGGAACCAGAGAAGGGGGTACAGGTTATCACAACTGGAATTACAGAGGGAGAGGGAAAATGTATTAAATGTATCAAATGATTTGGATATTTCTATGACATCTGATTTTAACTATATGACCTCAAATTTGATTATTGATGTACATCCTGCATGTAATGAAGTGGTGAGTGAGGGTTTTCATGACACATGTAATATCTTAAGAAATTCCTGTGGAGACTTTAGTATTTATAACTACACTGATTCTATTTTTGATCACAAATTGGCTGATGTGTTTGATAAAGGTCTCTCCTTTGTCCCATGTAGAGATGCAGTATTAGATGAAGTACTAATTAATTTAAAACTTTACACACGGAAGTTAAATTTACAGTTTTTATTTAAAGGGATGTATTTTAATTCTATAGACCATGAACTGTGTAAAAGAACTAGCTTATTCGGCCCACCCTTGAATCCTGTAGTACAAATATTTGAGAGAATGTGTGAACATGATATACGTAAGCTCTTTAAAAATAAGAGGAAGTATTCGGTTTTGGACAATAATTTAAATATGTAAGAGAGTAAACTAATTAATGATGTCTGCAACAATAGGGCAATCAGAGTTATGAAACCTGATAAAGGGGGTGGGTTGGCCATTATGAATACTAATTCTTATATAGAAAAAATGTTTGGTATATTGTATACTGATGTATATTGTGAGATGAGTTTGAATGAGAAAAATATACTATATAGGAAAGTTGATATAATTTTAGATGAATTATTGTTAAACAGAGAAATTAGTTTAGATGACTATAACTTTATGGGAGTTAAGTCTCCAAAAATTCCTACCATCTTTGGCATACCAAAGCTACATAAGGATATAGTAAACCCACCCCTTAGGCCCATTGTTGATGCAAAGGTATCAAAAACATATTTTATTGCCAAATGTATAGACACCCAACTTAAATCAGTATTGAACAACTGTGGTTGGGTGTTAAAGGATTCATGGGATCTCTTAAAGAAAAGTAATAAGGATATGTATGACGATGGCCTCATTCTTGTGACAATTGCTGTTAGGGATTTGTTTTCTGTAATCCCACATGAATTGGGTGTGGAGTGGTTTTATTTATTTTTATGTCGGTACACTAACATTAGACACAAGCTTAATAGGACTATTAGAACCTTGATGGAATTGGTTCTAAATACCAATGTTATAGTTTTTGAAGCCCAGCTCTTCAAGCAATGTAAGGGTGAAGCAATGGGGGCCATATGTGCCCCTATATTTGCAAATATTGTCCTGGCCTTTTGGGAACTAGAATTAATTTTTAACAGCCAGTATGCCCAATATTTGAAGTATTACGGCAGGTATTTGGACTATATTATTATTCTTTAGCATGGTAGTATTGAAGAGCTTAATAATTTTTGTCCTATATAAAGCAAAGTACAGATTTTTTAGATTTTACTTATACAGTTGGGAAAGATGCAATAGACTACTTGGACATCACAATTAAGAAGAACGAGTACAAAAAAGATTTTAGTACTACAATTTTTAGAAAACCTACTTATTCTAATACCCTTCTGCATTTTAATAGTTTCCACCCATTATACCAGAAGAAATCTTTGGTAAAGGGCCAAGCTGTTCGTTTAGCCCGTATGGCATCTGAATGGGAGGATTTTTTACAGCAAATTGAAGTATTGAAAAGTATGCTTTTGCAAAGAGGTTATCCTGAAACATTTTTGAAACCAATCCTACAAGAAGTAATAGATAAAAGGAATAGGGGATATTATTTTCCTTTACTTGGTAAAGGTATTTCTCAAAATGGGGGTACACCTAAGGTAGGAATTGACTTTAAAAGGTCAGCTATCTTTAAGTTTAATAGGCAATTCACTGATATTACCCAGATTATTCAACATAATTGGAACTTATTTTATACTAGTCAAAACTATCTTGAAATAGTGGGGAAGGCCCCAAAAATCGTCTATCAGAAGGATATTACCTTCAAGAATATGTTAAGAGAGAGATATGAACATTGATACAAAGGTAGGGGGTATGTTAAAATGTGGATTTTGTCTTCAATGTAAACATATTATGGAGGGTACGGAGATTGATATTCCCAATTATGGTAAATATTTTCATAAGAAGAAATTTTGTTGTAGTAAATCCGTAGTTTACCTTGCTCTTTGTCAGTTATGTCCATGTTTTTATATTGGCAAGACCATTAATGCCCTTAGAAGTAGGGTATATCAGCACTGCTATGACATAAGGAAGCAGGATACAAAAAATGCCTTGGAAGTCCACAATAACAACAACGAGGGCCATCATTTTAAATTCACAGTTTTAGAGCAGGTATTAATGGGGGACGGGGGGAGGGGTCCAGTTAATGACTTTTTAGAGCTACATGAATTAAGGTGGCAGATGAGGACTAATGCTACTGAATATCCAGGTCTTAATAGTAACATCTCTATCAGCCCTATACTTAGATTAAGGGCAGAAGG
The DNA here is from genome assembly GCF_019279795.1 of Protopterus annectens. Lineage (NCBI taxonomy): Eukaryota > Metazoa > Chordata > Ceratodontiformes > Protopteridae > Protopterus > Protopterus annectens. The sequence goes on along the minus strand of NC_056737.1, from coordinate 181,148,761 downwards.
ATATATGTGAACAATATGCAGTTAATATATATATATATATATATATATATATATATATATATATATATATATATTTTTTTTTTTTTAATTGAAATGTTTTTGAACACCTATGGTATTTATAATAGATGATTTTTTACAGATTTTTTAAGGTATGTATTTATTGTCTGTGTGTTAGAGACTATACCTTTAAGTTGATTGTCAATCAACACCTTTGAAATTAGGATCGTTATATAAGTTGGGTCAGTCACTGTTCATTTGTATTTGTCTTATTCTGATGAAGTTTTTTATTCCAAAAAATGAAAACACTCAATAAAAATACTGATTCGTGGATCCTGGCTTGCTTCTTCCTATATTGGTTTAACCATAAACTAGAAGTTCCAACACAGGATGTTTTCTTCAGTGCAACACAGTTTGATGCTCTTTGATGCTTGTCATTTGATCGCTGTTGCAGAAGCCGTAATTGTATGGGATGTATCCTGCCAAGGATATCCAGTGTCTGGCTATTCTGCAATGCTTCAGTATCCTTCTGTTTGTACTGTACTTCTGGCCCCAGCATACGAATATGTGCTGGTATAAGAGAGTTGTATGGGCATGCAAAAACTCAGAACTTTCTATTTGTAGGTTCATAGGTAATTAGTAGGCTAATGGCCTCAGGGGGTCTTTCTAAGTCTAGCCATTCCTCCCAGAGGTGAGAACCAAACCCTGTACTTTGTGTCTGTAAGGTAAACACCTTCACCATTTTGCCAACCCCAAAAGTGCAGAGTTCTTCTGGAATTTGAACCCAAGATCTCTCACTCCCAAAGCAAGAATCATAACTCTAGACCAACAAGCCACTTTAGAAAACAGACACTAATGCTAAGCACTGAACTTTCTACCTGTCTAGCTAAACAATCTAGAGAGCACTGTATTAGTTGCAAGCACCTAATGCATACATTTATGCAGATTCCATGTAGCTCAGCGGAATTAGTATTGATAGTTGGTATCAGCTACAGTTTTGGGCAGGTAACTATCCCTGTTAGGGGACCTTTCTTTTTCTTTGTAAAACAATTTCACATGTCTGTCAGGAAAGGTAGATGTGCTTTTGGTACGCAAATTGCCTATAAGGACATTCATATCATGTTTTTTTTTTTTTTTTGTCCTTAGGGAAAAAACAAGATCCTGGGTCCTGATAAATTTGGCTTTACTTTCTACCTAAAACTGTAAGGAGTAGGCTAAACTCGCTCAAAATTTATCTTAGAAACAAGCACCTCCAAGATCTGATGCGTGCAGCAATGGCATCAGATTCCTCATCATCTGACCCACCTCCCCACCCACCCCGCCCAAAAATGAAAATAAGGTATCTAAACAGGTTTCTGATGAACCCTGGATATCTACCTCTTCCTTATGATCTGAGACTGACTACTCTGCTGAGCTGTTTTTGTAACCCTCAGATCGTCTGTCTGTATCTGCTTGTTCCTCTGGTGCATTACCACCTAAGGCCTTTATGGTCTGGGAACATTGCATGTCCCTCCAGACTGAATGTCAGGCAGAATTTATCAGGAAGGGAAAACCAAGATTTATATTGTCTGAGGGTGCGGAAGGCATATGGCAAGTCCTAGTGAGAGACAGCAATGTTGGTTTACTTCTGGAATTCCAACCTATGGATTCCTCTCTCAAACCCATATGACTTGGCATTCTGAAAGAACTCGCACAGAAAGCTGATCATCTGTATCCTTCTCCTTACCCTCCCCTTTCTGATCAAATGGGTTTTCAGGAGGACTGGTACAACTTTGCACAAGGCTTATTTAAAGCATTTCAGTCTCTTCAGTAAAAAAGTGGCAACTTCTTATACGTTTACAGGTTTATAGGTGTATACTAGGCTAATGACCACTTGGGGACTTTATAAGCCTAGCCATGCAACCCAAGTGTATCCCATGAGTTATTGTGCTTTAGGAGTTATTTTAATTTAGTTATTTTTTTATTTGCCCTTTGATAACTGAGAAAGTCTGACTGAGTCAGTGGACCATTTTCAGCAGAGACCCAGGGAGAAAAGCTCCACAACAGATTCAGAAACATTTAAACAGTAGTTGAATAATTACATATGAAAGAAAGCTCCACAACAGATTAAATATTTTACCATGCGTTGGTGAGAAAGGCTTCACAAAAATGCACATAAAAACCATTTTACAGTAGCTGAATAGTATTTATATATAAGGGGAGAAAATCCCTACATCAGATGAAAACAAATAGATCGGAATACATTTACAGAATTATGAAGACTACAATATGTACTGCAACTAGCAAGAGACACTGCAGAAGTAGCTAGCCTGTGTCAAGCAAACCAATACATAGTTATTAAAAAATATTGACTGTATTTCTAGTAATGTGTGGAGGTGAAAAATAATATTCTGCTGCCAAAATAGACAGAGGAATAGAATGAGATGAGGAGGAATAATGAGCATGAGGAAAAAATTAAGGTCATGGAGAGAGAGTTGAGATTTTTAGAAAGATGAGAATGTTATGGAAGGACATGAGAGAGGAAAATAAATAGTAGTAAGTGTTGGCTGAAGAGGAAGAATAGCATACATTAGCAGTACGATATCATTAAAGTGAGAGCTTCTTTTAATATTAGCCCATTACTACTTGCTAAGATATGGAGGCGTTAGTGAATTTAGGTGAGAAAAACATAGTTATAGTGAGTAGATGGTCAGGCATGTGTTTTGAGGGTTGTACATGTACAGTTCCAGGTGTCAGATCATTTTTATTTTTTTAGACTGATCTTAAAATTGGAAAGTCTTTCAGTATGTTTAATGGATTGAGGGGATAGAGTTCCAGGGGTGGGCTACTTTAAGGGATGTATGTAAGTTAGGGCATGCTTTAACAGCTGCTTCTGTCCATCATAGACTTGGGTTTCAGAGCAGGGGGGGATTTCCGATTTGCCATCCACTGATCCAAGCTGCGCTTGAATAGGGATAGGGAAGTGCTGTGTTTCACATAGATGGGAAGACTTTCCCAGAGAATAGGTAATGTTAAGTTGTCTATCTCACCTTCGTTCTTGCTGGTTGGGTTTGAAGCCGATCCTCGGCTCCGACTCGGCCATCTTCAAAAGCTCGAGAGCTGTTTACTGGCTCGAGGCCTCCCCATATCCCTTGATGCCTGGCGCTAGATACACAGATCTCATTTGCCGCTTCTGCTGCGAGGTTGTCTTACTGGCTCAGGTCATATATTTTCATTGTTTTATCTGTGTTTTGATAAAAACTATTAGGGTTTTAGTGTAGTTTGTTAGTTGTAGTTACAATCTTTCTTAGGATATCTTTGTTGTACCTATATTTTTTCTTACCTGAATTCCCCTCCCCATCAGAAAACTTGTTTTAATTAGAGAGTTTTCCCCTCCCCCCTCTCACTCTCTTCCTTAAATAGCCGTTTAAGTTAGAGGCTAACCCTTTTTCCTTTAAAAAAAAAATAAAAAAAAAAATTAGTATTTACCTAGTTAGTCTTATTTGTTTGTTGGTAGCATAGGATATTGTGTCTATTTCTTGGCTGTTTTTTGTGTGTGGTAACTTTGTGTGTGTGATAGTTATTATATCCTAAAATTTTTGTGTATTGTGTTTGGTGTTCCTTCCTTAGGTATGTCCAAGGATACCAAGGTGTCTGGATTCAAGAAGTGTGACTCATGCTGTCAGAAGATGTCTGTGACAAATGGTCACATGTCTTGTGTCTATTGTCTGGGCGCTGTGCACCTGCAGGACTCCTGTTCAGTTTGCCATGCTTTCAGCCCAAGAGTCCTGCAGGAGTGTAGGAATAAGTTAATCCTACGGGGTTTACTTAAGCCCGAGAAGTCCTCCAAGCCACCTAAATCTTCGGCTCCCAGTTCGGAGCCGTTGTTGGGTGAAGCTACTCCTTCTGCCTCGGTTCCGGTCGGAACCGATGTGCCTGCCTCCCAATCGGTTCTGACACGCACTTCGGAGCCATCAGGGAGTCGAAAGAGATCCAGGTCTCCCTCCCTGGAGTCGATATGCTTGGCTCCGAGGTCTCCTCTGCTCCAGTCGGAGCACAGTCATCGGTCCTCCCACTCTTCTCGGTCATCAAGGCTTTCAGATCACAACGTGGAGAGAGTGGTCAGTAGGCTGTTGAAATCGCAGGTCCTAGCAAAAATGTTGTCCAGCCCCCCTCATCAGGGGTCGGCTCCATCCATGTCTGCAGTTATTCCTCCTCCGACTCCTCCATTGAGTTCGGAGCTGGAGTTTGTTGGGGTTCGGGTCGTGGAACCATTGGCACCGATACCTTCTCCTTCGGTTCCGTCATCGGCTTCGATCACTTCCTTGGTACCATCCTTGGAAGGATCTGGGAGCCGAGACTCCCTCATCGGCTCCGAGGGGGCGAGTGGCATTGGACCCTTGTCCGACTGCGTTCTCCCCCTTGGAGCTTCAGCACAGGTGAGCTCGGCTCCTACATCGGCTTTGGAGCATTCCCCCTTGGTGCGGAGAGGGATTCCGATCTCTTCGGAACCGGAGCCTTCTCAGCATCCGATTAGGGACACCTTCAAGGTCATGAGGAGTGTGCTGGCCCCTGAGTCATCCCCACGATCATCCCCATCGTCTCCTCCCTCTATGGTGCCTGCGTCTGCCTCTGCCCCTCCACCAGATCCCAAGCGTGGCGAACCAACACTCCAGGGCACCCCTTTGGGTGTATCTTCCTCTTCCGAGGCCTCCCCTGATCATTCAGAGGAGCCACCGAAATGCAAGAGGAAGCATGTTGACTCCCCTGAGTCTGTCACATCAGATACCGACTTAGAGGATTCGGAAGGGTCCCCAAGATCCCCCTCTGAAGATGTCTCCTTCTCAGACATCCTTGAGGTGCTTAGGCAGAGGGGGAACTGGACTACCATGAGCCCTTCCGAGGATGAGTCGGTATTCCTGGATGCGTTTGGATCCTGACCTTCCACCTCCTGGGTGTCTCCGCCTTTCAACCCACTGATGTCTGTTGTGGCTCGGAAGGCGTAGTCAGCTCCAGACACAGTGGAACTGACCCCCAGAAGACCCGCTAAATTTATAACTGCACCACAGGATAAACAGTTTTTTACCAAAGGTGTTCCCGTTGATGCCATGGTGGTAGCGGTGGCCACAAAGAAGGAGTTGGCTGAAACTTCTTCATCTGTCCATCCCCCTAACAAGGAGTCCAGGACGATGGACAGATATGGGAAGCGGATGTTCTCTTCAGTGACTTTACCCATCTTCAAAGGGATCTCTTTAAAGAGCTTGGAGATACCCTCCAAGATCCATCAGCTGAGGGGGCCCAGGCTAAGGCAGCCTCCCAGCTGGCGACTCTTAATTCAGTGGTGAACTCCTCCATGAGGCTCATTTCTTATGCAGCCGATGGTGCGAGTAGAGCCGCGGGCACAGGCGTTGCCCTAAGGAGGCATGCTTGGATGCGGCTATGTAACTTTGCGGAAGCTTTCAGAGCGTCTTTCACCAACACCCCCTTTGATGGTTCCTCTCTTCTTGGATCACAGGTGAAGGACACCTTTACCAGGTGTGAGCAGGAAGGCAAGACTCTCTCTGCCATGGGAGTCCATTTTTCCACTCCTTCCAGACCATATCCCAAGGGTCAGAAGAGTGGAGAGATGTGGATCTGTAAATCCCAGGGAGCCTTGCCGGACACACGTGGTGAGCTCCCATCCAGGGGCAAAGGAGGGAACAATAACAGATGCCACCCTCGTGGCAGAGGGGGTCCGCAAAACCAGGGCAGCAGAGAATCCTTTTCTGACGAGCCCTTCCAGCATCCCAGAAGGGTTGCCCGGCTGCCCACCTCTGGAGGCAGTCGGGGGAAGATTATCGCTGTACCCAAGAGCCTGGCAAGACATAACACAAGACAAATGGGTACAGTCTGTTATATCCGGAGGCTACAGAATTCCCTTTGTTCGCACTCCCTTATTGTTAAACAAGTCCCTTCCAGATGTTCCACCCAATCTAATGGATCAAGCAGTTCAAGAAGTTTCAAAACTGCTAAGAAAAAGGGCCTTCCAGCAAGTCCCAGCAGAGCAGCAAGGATCCAGAATTTACTCAAGGTTCTTTTTGGTACCAAAAAAGACAGGGGACTGGAGACCCATTCTGGATCTCAGCAGACTAAACAGGTCTGTACAAAGAACGAAGTTTCAATGGTCACGCTACAGTCCATTTTACCCTTTCTGGGTCAGGACAGTTGGATGTGCTCTATAGATCTTCAGGATGCTTACTACCACATAAAAATAGACAGACGCTCCAGAAGATTCCTTCGCTTCCGGCTGGGAGCCAGCCATTATCAGTTCAGAGCTCTGCCCTTTGGTCTCACCACAGCCCCCAGGGTGTTCACCAAATGTATGGCAGTAGTTACCGCTCACCTGAGACGGCAAGGATTCCAGGTGTTTCCATATCTAGATGACTGGCTCTTCACTGCTACCACCTGGCATCACCTTCTGCGAGCCAGAGACTACACTATCCAGACTTGCTCCAGACTAGGTATCACAATACATTTCGAAAAATCTGCATTGTCGCCCTGTCAGTCTATCACCTTTATAGGTGCAAATTTAAATACAAAAGACATGTCAACCAGCCTTCCACTAGACAGGGTGTTAGTCGTTCGCCAACATGTGCAAGTCTTATTAGGATGCAAAAGAATTCAAGCCAGGTTTGTCCTCCAAACTCTGGGTCTCATGGCAGCAGCGATCATACTCGTTCCTCTAGCTCGTTTTCACATGAGGATTCTCCAGTGGCTTCTTTTCACCCAATGGTCCTTCCAGCAGCTTCCCATGTCTCACAAGATTATGATCACAGAAGCATGCAAAAAGCACCTTGCATGATGGATGGACTCCACATCACTGCCCCAGGGCAGACCATTTGTACTCCCCCCTCCAGTTGCTACTGTGACCACGGATGCCTCCCTGATCGGGTGGGGGGCATTATCAGGGCAGAACAGTCCAAGGCACCTGGCAACGTCACGAGTACCATCTGCATATAAACGTCTTGGAGATGAGGGTCTTGGAGACGAGGGCCATGTTTTTAGCATTGCAAGCTCTTTAGGACTCTCTTCCTACCAGGACTATTGCAATTCAAACGGACAATATGTCAGTAGTGTAGTACATCAACAAGCAGGGCGGAACCAGGTCCTACCCCCTATGTCGAGAAGCACTCAGACTCTGGCAGTGGGCGATCTCTTCCCAACGGTTTCTGATCGCAACACACATCCCTGGGAGATCCAGTGTCATAGCAGACATGCTAAGCAGAGCAATTCTCATGTCTCACGAGTGGTCTCTGAATCAGGTAGTGGTGGACCAAATCTTCTGGAAATGGGGCCAACCTTGCTGCGACCTTTTTGCCACCCCCTTCAGCAGCAAGTGCAGTAATTTCTTCTCTCTCCTTCCACTTCCCGGGCATTCCCCCAGAGACGCTCTAGTCCACGATTGGCCTCAGGGACTTTTGTATGCATTCCCTCCCTTTCCCCTAATCCTGAAGCTAATACAGAAAGCTACCGTATTGGGCTGCAAAATGATCCTCATTGCTCCGTACTGGCCTTGACAAATATGGTTCCCGTTCCTGCATCATCATCTTCTTGAGCAGCCTTGAACTCTGGACCCAGTTCCAGACCTTCTGATCCATCAATCAGGTGGGCTGCACCAATCCCTGCAATCTCTCCAGCTCACTGCTTGGTTGCTCCACTTCCAACTTCAGCCAGGCTTCCTGATATCACCCCCTCTGTGCGCGAAATTATTTTATCATCGCACAAGTCTACGACTAGAAAAACCTACGCTAGTAAGTGGAAACGTTTTTATTCCTGGGCAGAGGCTAAGAGTATAGACCCCTTTTCAGCCCCTGTACACCACATTTTGGAATTTCTTGTGGAACTCTTTCATGATGGGTCCGCTTTTGCTGCAATTAGAGTTCAGTTAGCTGCAATTTCAGATTTTCACATTGGCCTGTCGGAAAATAATACCATGTCTCATAAGCTATGTAAAGCCTTTCTCAAAAGTACCACTCTGCTCAGGCCCCCAGTGAGAGATCCTCCACCTCTGTAGGATCTAAATTTGATTCTAGTTTCTCTAATTTTGTCCCCCTTCGAACCTGCAGCATCCTGTTCTTTGAAGTTTTTATCTTGGAAAACCCTCTTTCTGGTAGCAATTACTTAGCCAGAAGAGTTTCGGAACTTCAGGCTCTTTGTATCTGTCCTCCGTACCTAGTATTCCACAATGACAGGGTTGCTCTCAGGACTAATCCTTCCTTCCTTCCTAAGGTCTCTTCTGAGAATAACTTGAATCAGTCCATTGACCTTCCTGTGTTTTTAACCACTCCAACAGGGCAGAATATAAAATGTTAAGTTGTCTATCTCGCCTTCATTCTTGCTGGTTGGGTTCGAAGCCGATCTTCGGCTCCGACTCGGCCATCTTCTAAAGCTCGAGAGCTATTTACTGGCTCGAGGCCTCCCCATATCCCACAATGCCTGGCGGTAGATCCCCAGATCTCATTTGCCGCTTCTGCTACGAGGTTGCTTTTGCTGGCTCAGGTCGTATTTTTGTCTTTTGATAAGTTTTATATAAAAATTTTTCATATAAATAGTTAGCGTTTAGTTCTTATTATAGTAGTTTAGTACTTTTTGTCTCTGTGTAGTTTTAGATCTATCCCATCCCCTTAGAAAACTCGTTTTTACTGTTAGAGTTTCCCCTCCCCCTCTCTTTTTCTCTCTTCAAGGTAGCCGTTTTAGTTTTAGTTGATAAAGCCTGGTATCAGCCAGGTGAAACCGCTTGATTTAATATTTTTGTGGGCATTTGTGCAATTAAAGTCATTGAACTACAATTTTGTACCAGTCTGACGTTTCTTCAGCCTTCGGAGGTGTTGTTGAGATTTTGTTTTGGTTCTTAGCTGCAGTTTCGTTTTAGTTAGAGGCTAACCCTTGTTCTCTAAAATACCTTTTGTAGTGTTTTCAGGTAGAAATAGTTGTAGTACTTTACTTTTTATAGTAGATATATATATATATATATATATATATATATATATATATATATATATATATACATACATATATATATATATATATATATATATATCATAGTTAAAGTGTGTGTGTGTGTGTGTGTGTTGTTAAGGTGTGGTAACTGCTTTTTTTTTTTGTGTGTACGGAGCTTTATACTTGTTACCTACTGTTGTACTGTTGGCCTTTTTTCCCTGTGATTTTTCTTTTTACAGGATGTCCAAAGATACTAAGGTATCGGGATTCAAGAAGTGTGACTCATGCTGTCAGAAAATGTCTCTGACAGATGGTCACACTTCTTGTGTTACTATCAGAACTTCTTTCGGCTGCTCCCGTCAGGGGTAGCCACAGCAGATCAACTGTTTCCATTTCTTCCTGTCCTCTGCATCTTGCTCTGTCACACCAACCACCTGCATGTCCTCTCTCACCACATCCATAAACCTTATCTTAGGCCTTCCTCTTTTCCTTTTACCTGGCAGCTTCATCCTTAGCATCTTTTTCCCAATATATTCTGAATCCTTCCTCAGCACATGTCCAAACCAACGTAATCTTGCCTCTCTGGCTTTGTCTGCAAACCTTCCAACTTGGGCTGACCCTCTAATATACTTATTCCTAATCCTGTCCATCCTCGTCACACCCAGTGCAGACTTTAACATCTTCAACTCTGCCACGTCAAGCTCTGACTCCTGCCTTTTTGTCAATGCCACTGTCTCCAACCCATATAACATAGCTGGTCTCACTATCCTCTTGTAGACCTTCCCTTTCACTCTTACTGGTACTCGTTTGTCACAAATCACTCCTGACACTCTTATCACCTCTCTTCCACACTCACCATTACTCTGAACTGTTGATCCCAAGTATTTAAACTCATCCACCTTCGCCACCTCTACTCCCTGCATCCTCACCATTCCTCTATCCTCCCTCTCATTCACACACATATATTCTGTCTTAGTCCTGCTGACCTTCATCCCTCTTCTCTCTAGAGCATATCTCCACCTCTCCAGGGTCTCCTCCACCTGTTTGCTACCCTCACTACAGATCACAATGTCATCTGCAAACATCATAGTCCACGGGGACTCCTGTCTGATCTCGTCTGTCAACCTGTCCATCACCATTGCAAATAAGAAAGGGCACAGAGCTGATCCTTGATGTAATCCCACCTCCACCTTAAACGCATCTGTCACTCCCACTGCAGTCCTCACCAATGTCACACTACCCTCGTGCATATCCTGTACCACTCTTACATACTTCTCTGACACTCCCGACTTCCTCATACAATACCACAGCTCCTCTCTAGACCCTGTCATATGCTTTCTCTAAATCCAAAAAGACACAATGCAACTCCTTCTGACATTCTCTGCACTTCTCCATCAACACTTTCAAAGCAAACATCACATCTGTAGTGCTCTTTCCTGACATGAAACCATACTGCTGATCACTAATCATCACCTCCCTTCTTAACCTAGCTTCCACTACTCTTTCCCATAACTTCATGCTGTGACTGATCAATTTAATCCCTCTGTAGTTACTACAGCTCTACACATCACCCTTATTCTTAAAAATTGGTACCAAAACACTTTTTCTCCATTCTTCAGGCATCCTCTCACTTTCCAAGATTTCATTAAACAATCTAGTTAAAAACTCCACTGCCATTTCACCTAAACACCTCCATGCTTCCACAAGTATGTCATCTGGACCAATAGCCGTTCCGTTCTTCATCCTCTTCATAGCTATCCTTACTTCCTCCTTGCTAATCCACTGCACTTCATGATTCACTATCCGCACATAATCCAACCTTCTCTCCCTCTCATTCTCTTCATTCATCAGCCCCTCAAAGTACTCTTTCCATCTGCTCAACACACTCTCCTCACTTGTGAGTACATTTCCCTCATTATCCTTCATCACCCTTACCTGCTGCACATCTTTACTAGCTTGGTCCCTCTGTCTAGCCAATCGGTACAGGTCCTTTTCTCCCTCCTTAGTGTCCAACCTTTTATACAACTCGTCATACGCCTTATCCTTAGCCTTCGCCACCTCTCTCTTTGCCATGCACCTCATCTCCTTATATTCTTGTCTACTTTCTTCATCTCTCTGACAATCCCACTTCTTCGCCAACCTCTTTCTCTGTATATTCTCCTGTACTTCTTCATTCCACCACCAGGTCTCCTTGTCCTCCTTCCTCTTTCCAGATGTCACACCAAGCACCTTTCTAGCCATCTCTCTTACTAGATCTGCTGTAATTACCCAGCTACAATTTCGAAAATAAAACAAAAAAGCGTACTTATTAGCGAAGTCTTTCGCCAAAAGCACACAATACCGAATGTCCCTAATGTCGGAAAACAGCTGTTAATGTCGAAAATGTCGCTCTCGACATTTTTGACACTTAACAGCAATCCCGCCCTTCCCTTAACTATCTAACTAGCTAGCCTAAAATATAGTTTATGCAGGGGGCAAGCCCCCCTGCACACCCCACATCCCCCCAACTTAATATTCCAACTCCGAGATCGCACTACAGTGAGGAAAGGGATGTATTTCCCTAACCGCACTGTACCGCAATCCCTTTACATGAGTGAACGTTATAATTGCGAATGCACAGTCCATTAGCAATTATAACGTTCACTCACGTAACCTGCTGAAATATGAAGTATTCGAACATCTGTTGTTCGAATACTTCATAGCCGTACAGAATTAAGTATTCAAGTAGCGGGGGGGGGGGGGAGTAATATAGTTTGTGTTTTATTTGTTTCTGTATGTACTTGTGCTGGAATATAGTAAATGTTGGTATCCTGTTTGTTTTCAGTCTTTTGAACTTTCGAGATTTTGGTCTTAAGGCTTTTGGGCTTTCAGGATTCTGTAAATGCCCAAAATGAGACTCTACTGATAAAATAGACCAAAAAACAAAAGATATCAGTCCAGGAAGACCTCAACCACTCTCTTTATTAACGCCAGTAAATACAAGTACAACGTTTTCGTCAAAAACACCTTGACTTCATCAGAAGAAATTCTGTAGCACTCCTATATAGATATATATATATATATATATATATATATATATATATATATATATATATATATATATATATATATATATATATAGATATATAGATATATGTGTGTGTGTGTGTGTGTGTATGTATGTATGTGATATATTTATATATATATATATATATATATATATATACACATACATACGTAAACACGTGTATACATATATGTGTATATGTGCACACACACACACACACACACACATATATGTGGATTATTTTTACTTTGACCTAATGACACCTCAGTAAAGTTATATTCTAGATTTGCTATATTCCTCACCTTATATAAAAGTCATGTTTTGACTCTGGATGTAAACACTGTATAAAGTAACTTTCTCCACTTGGAGCCTAAATCATATACCTAGTCCTCATGGAAGCAGAGTATAATGCTATTTGACAGTGTGACATATTATAATAACCTTATGTGCCTAGTCTGTGTTTACTAACATTTGTAACAACAGATCTGGATGTTGGTTTATAAACATTGCCTAAGATGCGTTTAGGTGCAGAGGTAACATGATAGTTACATTTTGAATTTTTGAGTCTAAGTCACAATTCCTAGTACTGCTTTATTTTTTCTGTATGAACATTTCCATTGCTGTAATACATTGCAGTGTGGGATAAATTGGTTGGTTTTAGTACATATATTAGAAAATCGAAACTTATTTGTAAATGCATGTATTATATGTTCAGTCCCATAATACGTAAAAATTGTTTGATGTAAATTGAGTCAGAATACATTTGCATTAGTGATGTTATAAAACGACAACTTGAAAGCCAACACATAGGTTATGTTTTCATCTAGAATGCAACATACAGTCGTGTTGGCTAATTTTGCCCATCTTTTTCCAAAATAACATGCTGCTTTCTAGTAGGGTACACCTACTTTTAGCTGTGACAAATTTTTCAATTCAAATAAAATGTTTGATCATTTTATCTGTCTGTTTGGCATAGAGTGATAAAGCCTACCCTGATGACCTGAGTTTGATTAGTGGCACTAATAGATGATCTCGGTTGGTACATACAGGATTGAGTGGCTTGTCCATTCAGGGAGTAGGGGGATAGTTCTGATCAGCTGATTGCCACCAAGCAAACATAGACTCGCAAAGTGCTGAAATAGGTATGAATGGGAAAAGAGCTTTGCTAAACTGGTGGAGGTAAACCTAATTTGTGTGAATGTGAAAGAGGTATCTTGTGGCTAACGTGGGCAATGACACCATCCACCAAGGGTGGGTTGGTGACTAAAGCAGAAATTATCTGATGGACTGATTGGTTGATGGCCTCCTGTGATTTTCACTTCAGCTAGGAAAGAGTGAACTAGTTGGTTGCAGAAGAGCTGATGGTTGACAAGCAGTGGGAGGATGGTCTTTTTATGCGCAGTGTGAATGTCTTTGTATTTGTGTGGTTCTGTCATGATGTTTTTGTCCTATAGGTCCCCCCACATATATATTCATTCATATTGCCCCTGATAGTCCTTATTAATGACTGATTTAGCTGTGAGCAAGTGACAGCCATGGCCACTTTCACACAGAGCCTGCTTCCTCACTCCCACCCCAAAAGGACAGCTACTTTTTTGTACTCCAGTGATGTTTGACTGCAATGACAGTGAAGAACTAATGTTCATTAATATATTGCAACTTCTTGCTGTCAGAGACGGATCTCCCCAATAAGCCATATCAGAAATCATTTAACAGTGATCATTTAATTGCCCATTCTTGTCCATACCAACCCACCTTCTCACTCAGTGCCACAATGTTCTTTCTTTACACACCTCTGTTTTTTAAGTGTGGTAAAAGTAAAAGAAGTAATGGTTACAATGTAATGTGTAACATTACAGCTCTTGCTGTCAGATGCAGAGTGTCCCTTTGCTATGACATATCAGTGATCTTTTAACTGTGATTGTATAATTGTCCTTTGCTTTCACACACAACCTGTCCCCCCAAAACATAGCCAGTTCATACACCTCTGAAGTTTAACAGTGATGTAAGTGAAAGAAGTAATTGCCACAGCAGTGTATTTCAGCTGCTGCAATCCACATGCACTCCTCTCCTTAACAAGAGATCTCGTTTAATTATTTAGTAGTGATCATGTAATTTGCCCTTACTTTAACACAGTCAGCCTCCTCACCTCTCACCCTAAGAACTGTACTCACTGTTTGAATCTCAGACATTTGACTGCTGTCAAGATGAAAGAAGTAATGTCCATAATAATATGCTTCTTGTTACAATGCATGTACTCCATCCCTCCCTTGCAAGTACTGTTGGAGATCATCTTACAATGATCTTCTAGGTTTGTGTTCACACACACTGTACCCACCCACCTTCTACTCCACTTAGCCCCTGATTGGTTGACTGTGATCAGAGTGACTGAATTAATGACTGCTGTAATATATTTCAACTTGCTGTTGTCATACACATACACTTTTCTTTCTGGATAGCCGTGTTGACTGTTTTATTACAGTTATTAAGTAATGTTCATTTGCTTTCACACAGTCTGCCGCCCCTCCTCCCATCAGTGACTTTTTACCTAACCCCTAATCTGAGGTAGGACTGTAACTGAAACAAAGAAAATACTGTCCATAGCAATGTATTTCAACTTTTATTTATATATTTATTTATGTATGTACGTATTTGTGTATGCATGTATTTGTATATTTTTATTAGGGCTGGTAAACTGGTCTTGTGACTTTTTTTAATCATGACTTTGGCTAACAGAGCAGAAAACATACTGCAAAGTATAAGGCAGCTACATTGAAGTAAAAGTACAATGTTGTTTGTCTTTCGGCTTTTCCCTGTAAGGGCTCATCACAGCGGAACTCCGGTCCACTAATGATTGACGGTAGATTTTTACGAAATGCCGAGGTGCCAACTCGACACCCAACCTTCAACGAAAGTTGTCTTTCAAACTCTACCCAACTGCAGGGAGGACATGCAGACTCCACACAGAATGCACTCCCAAGTCCAGCTGAGAATCGAATGGGAAAACCTCTTGCTGTGAGGTAACAACTCTACCGCCGTACCACCGCGGCATCATTGAAGTAAAAGTACAGTAATAGAAATAATTTATAATTTATAAAATAACAGTAAAGTATTTATATTATTTACATATTGGAGCAGTTCTACCGTTTTAAGTATTGTAATTAACAGATGAGGTAGTAAAGAGAAGGTAGACTCTACTTGGTCTCT
Organism: Protopterus annectens; assembly: GCF_019279795.1. Lineage (NCBI taxonomy): Eukaryota > Metazoa > Chordata > Ceratodontiformes > Protopteridae > Protopterus > Protopterus annectens. Next base: position 181,133,553 of record NC_056737.1, on the reverse strand, counting down.
CTAATGATACAAATCACTTCCTCCAACAGATTTTATTTTATTTTTTTTTTAGTTCAGTTCTGAAAGTTGTTAGGATTCCTGGTTTATTATTTCATTTGGAACTTTGTTCCATGTGTCTGGGCCCAGTATTGAATAAGTTCTTTCTCTAATGTTAGCCTTGAAAGGGTATTCGAATAGCAGGAGGTTTTCTTCTCTATTACCTCTTAGGGAGCGGGCTTGTTCCTTAGTGACACTATTCTTTTTTAATGGGGACAATCATCCTAATATTATTTTTTTATAGGAAAGTTGTTGGTGAAATAGTGAGTCAGATGATAGCCTCAAACATTTCAAAATGATGATTTATATGATTGGGTATGGTTACAAATCTGCATATCTTAGTTTTGATGGTCTGACATTTCTGAGTATTGTAGTCTGAGAGGAAACATAGCAGGGTTAGGAAATACTCAAGTTGTGGCATAAGAACATTTCTTGCTATAGCACTTCAAGCCAAGAGTAACAGATGCGGTAGCATAATTTAAGTTTGGATTATATCTTTGTGTAATTTCGTCAGTGTGTGTGTGTTGAAAAGTTGCAGCATATGGCCGGTGTAAGTTCTAGGTATTTCTGTCCCAGAACATTGTGGATAACATTGTTATTAGAGTTTTTAAGTTTCAAGAGTGATAATTTTCTTTGAGAAGCAGAGTATAAGGCCCCTTGGCATTCACACAGTCTGCCTCTCAACCTGCTGCTTTCTTTTACATGTCACCCATTTTTCATTGCCATAATTTAAAACAAAAAAATGCAATCATTTCTGATGTGGGCAGTGTGTTTACTATTGCAATAGGTAATATGTTATCTGCTCCCCTTACTGCGTTTTGTTTTTGATTGTTCATGTAGGTTAGTATGCCCACTCTTGCTTATGATCTCTAGACAGATGATTGTAGATTTTTGAGTACGCAGTGAGAGTGGTTGCCCTGAAAAACCCATTTCAAATGCTTATGTCAAATATAACTGAACTTGGACTGGCTAGCTATGTGTTGTTACTGTGTGTGGGGGTGGGAGGGGATGGAATTAAGCTGCAGAGGGTTAAGATTGTGAGCTGATGCTCTTGAGGTACAGGGTTTGATTCTCTCAGTCCTCATTTGCCTACTGTGTGACCTTGAGCAAGTTACTTAACCAGACAGATTCTTGGGGCATCTGGGAAATTTAGGTTGGAGTCCTCATTTTTCCTCTGGACTGCAAGTCTGATAACTTATGAACCTATTAATGTACTAATAAAGTGGTAATGCTTGAAATGCTCTTAGAATGGACATTTTTTTTTTATTTATTTTGAAGTTGTACATTTTGAGATGATAAATGACTCTCTTTTAGTCTATTTTTTTATCTCTGTGCCTGCAGTCCTGTCCATGGCTATGAAAACCAAAATTACTTGCCATCCATTGTTAAGGGACTAAAGGAATTTTGCATTTCTGTATTCCTGTCGAGATTCCTTCTACTTTGGACTTATATTTCATGTCTCTCCTTTTTTTTTTTTGAGTGCATGCTTGTTCATCAGTATTCATCAGCTGATTATGATGAGGATGCTTGTTCATCAGCTCTGTAATTTGTCTCTTAGTAGGTAATTTGCTTAGTGGACATCCTGATCTTAAGAGCTTGTTGCTTCACATCAGTGTCTGTATGAAGTCAAGCTTGGCCTTTCAGAAGACACAGATGTTCCTTAGTACTGACCCACAGTTTCACCCAGAAGTGGTGTCAAAGTTGTTCTTGAATTAGTCCATTCATCTTGCTTTGTGCTTCCTAGGAATAGAATTCAGGAAGAAAGAGCCATTCCCACACTGGACTTGTCCCGGTTTTATGTGGAAAGAGGACATGGGTTAGGACAGATAAAATTGTTGCCTATCTTTTTGTTTCTAAGGAACAGGGGTCTGTTGTTGTTAAGTAGAGCTCCCAGCTGATAGTTAATTATATATATTTTTGACAGCAGGCAATAAACTTGGTATTTTTAAATGCTGCTGTCAAAGGCCTTTCCAGGAGGGGTGTGGTCACTTCCTGTGCTATGACCGCTTGGTATCTTTTTCACATCTTTGATGAGCATTGTTATTGGACCGTAACTGCAAGAGTTAGGACATTATTTGATATTTCAATGTTACAGTATTCAGCCATCTAGAAGTACACATTTTGGCTTTTTTCTGGAGTTGACAATTCTGGCGGTTTGTTTCTGCATCTTGGAATTCTTATCAATCATTTGTGTACTCACTTTATCAGTTGATATGTGAGAGAGCTCTCCTTAATAGGTACTTATTACCTTCCTGTCCCCCCCCGCCACTTAGTGTCCTTGTGACCAGTAGCTACTGTTGATCATTCTTTGTAAACTGGACGACCAAATGTTTATACTTAATTTTCATGTTGTTTTTCTTCTTTTCCTCTCTTATAGATTTTGTTTGATAGGGGGGTGGGGCAAGCTCATAGGTGCAGGTGTTTAGTGCACACACTACTGTTTCAGTTTGGGGCATTGTGGCATGCATCAGTGGAGAAACTTAGTGTTTTCTGAGCACAAGAGCTGAAGAGTGAGTAAACAAAGCTGGAGGCTGAGGGAAAGAAAATCCTTGCAGACTACCCATTCAGGAGGAGTCTTTCACAGATGGCTTGGTAATATTTTCAGTGAGTATACTTGTATAGCTACTTTTTTCACAGGGGTGCTTGGCTTATTGTTTGTGATAGACTGAGGAAGTTAGTGATCTGCATGAAATTTACAGTAGAGCCACTCTTTCGTTATACTGTGAGAAGCCAATTTAGTTGGTTTGAAATTCTGATAAGGTATCCCCCCCCCCATATAACATCTGCTGGCATTTTTATGGGGAGAGGCCTCGGGACAAGCCCAGGACATGGCTTGATCCTTGAAGATGATCTGAAATCTGTGTCTTCAAAAGAGTTGATCTGATGTTGTCAGTTTTCATTCTTCCTCAACATATGGGTTCTGATCCGATACTGTCATCCAACTCAGCACTTATTCTAGCTCATGACCACCAACAAACTCTCAAGCTCCTTCCCTATCCAGAATGCACCACCTAACATTCCTCAGAGTTCGTTTTCCACTTTAGAGTTCAGACGTGGTCACCTTCAGTTCTCAAACTTTCTGTGAAAGATAAGTTATTTCTTCTTTTTTCTTTCTGACTTTAACAAATTACTATTTCTTCAATTTTAATCTAATGTTAAATGTATCGACTTTTCTCCATAAATCTCCATCCTTTACCTTTTGAACTGTTTTATAAGTATTAATGCAGAAAGTCTGAAATGGAGTAAAATCGCAAAGCTTTTTTGTCTTTTACCAGCCATTTTTCTCCATTATTGTGACAGTTTATTTTACAGCTTTATTTTTCCATTTTGGTGTCATTTTGTATTACTCTCGATTATTTATTTTATATACAACATTTGTTGTAGTTCTTTAAATTCCATTGCTACAACCTTGGTTATATTGTGTAGGACTGCATTTTTTTATTGCAAATGTCTTACAGGAAAGAATAAACTGATTTTAAAGGCTTTACTGACATCTTTTTTCTGAAGCTGTTGATGGGGCTCAACACCTCATACAAAATGTAAAGATCTGTCAAAAGGTCTAGTTTCTCGGTTTCTGTAGTCCCTGCTTCTTCAGAACCAAAAAGAAAGAACAAAAACTGCACCCAAAGCTATGTCCGATCCAACCATTATTGGATCTGATCACACAGTTTTTCAGAACTTGAACAAAAGAAGTAATTAATATTGAAAGGTTTGCTGCTAACTAACATTTTCTCAGAACATTGCTGGAGTATGATATTCAAAAACCCTTGAAAAGGTCCTGGTATTCAAATTCTTTGGCTTCATCTTCATTATAAACCAAAAAAAAAAAAGGAAGAGAGAGAGTCTGAAAGAGATTGCATCCAGCCACCTTAGATCTGACATCTCTAAGATCTCCCCAGATCTTTAATCCTCCTCGGATCCAACAAGTTCAATATTTATCTTCTGTTCCTAAGGTTTTCAGATTTGACAGACATAATTTTTGTCTTCAGACAATAATTACAAATCCGAAGTCCCTTAGGGCTCTTTTTGGATCCTATATTCTCCTCGGATCCAACAGGTTTTGGTTGTTACTTCCATATTGGATCCTAAGTCTTGGATCCAACAGACATAAGTCTTATTCCAGAAAATTTGAAAGATTTCAGATCCAAGCTCTTCCGATCCAAAGCATTTAGAACTTCCTTCGCATCCTAAGCCTTCGGCTTTGACAGACTTTAACCCCAGAGAAAAACTAGAAAGATTTTGAATCCAAAGCGCTAATGGTTGTTTGGGCCCTAAGTCCTCCTCAGATCTGATATGTTTGCTGTTCCTTCTTCACTGGATCGTAAGCCTTCAGATCTGACAGACAAATTGTATTCCACATAATTTGAAAGATTTGACATCCAAACTCTTGGAATGCAAAAACATTTAGAACCTCCTTCAGATCCTAAGTCCTACACTGATCCAACGGGCTTGGTTCCTTTGGTGATTAATTCCTTTCCTTCCAGTTTTGCCTTCCCGCTCAATTTTTTTTTTTTTCGGGATGTGGATAAGGTGATGTGAAATTTTTAGGCTCAAATCCAAATGGGGATCTAAACAGTTGCATCTTCTCATGGGTTTGAGAGTGTGTCTGCCAAGTCTAATTTGACGCTTTTCCCTATCTGGCCAGTGGTACCCCCCCCCCCCCCCGAGAGGTTTGGGATCAGATAAACGCAAGCTACTGTCATTTACTCTCTAGCTATACCTGACCATTTCTTTTTCAATACCCTCAGATCAGAGTGAGTCTGGAACACCAGATCTTTGAGTTTTTTGGTTCAGTCCTGACCTTTTACCTTCCTTCCTTGAAAGCTCCGGTATTGAGTTTTCCCTGGTTTATGTCACTTTTCTCCTACATGGTACCCAGGACCTATTTTGGGATCCTACTCACTTGTACCAACTACACAGCCATTCAGTCCTACAGTAGCTTTTAAGAGGCTACAGATTTGATTAAAAGACTACCTGATTCGCTTACTAGAACCAAAATTGCTGATGCTCATCCTCAGTAGTCTCTCTCAGGCTACCCTACAGATGATATCCTATTCATCCATGAGGTTTGTCTTTCATACTGCAGAAGGTATCTATGGGGCTGCAGGTTCAGGCATTTCCATCTGAAGACAAGCCTGAATGAGCCTCATTGGTTTTGTGCTGTCCTTCTAGTCATCTTTCATCAGTGCTACCTTTGGCAGTTTTCTTTGGTTTGGCCCCACAGGTAAGGATGGAAAGAGTCTATCTGCTGTGGAACCCCTTTTTCTGGCCCTTCAACGTTTTTTCCCAGTAATCAATCGGGAGGCCTAGGTATGTGTTACAGGAAGTCTCAGGGTCCCTTACAGGACGCATGCAAAGATAGTTTGCCCCAAGGCACAGGAGGGACCAATAATAGCTAAAGCCCCACAATGGCAGAGGACTCCTGCAATTCCAAGAGTCTAGAGATAATTCTTCTGTTAGACCCTGCCAGCGTGCCTGAAAGGAGACCTCGGTGCCCACCTTTGCAGACAGTTGGGAATCTGTTATCGCTACACCAGGAAGCATGGCTAATCATAATGAAGGATGCTTCCTTGCAGAGAATCTTTTGCTGTAATTATATCATTCTTTTTTCCCTTCCACCCCTGTTACCCAACAAGCAGCTTAGAGTCATCCAAAAATTCCCTCTTGACCAATAGAGTCCATAACTGACTCAAGATTCTTCTATTGTCTAAATAAAATAGGTTACTTGTGATCGATTTTAAGACTTGGTGTGTCGAACAGTTCTGTACGGCACACTAAGTCCTATAGCTGATGTTGTCAATCTTCATTTTAGTCCTTGACAATTTGGTTCTGTACTGATATTGGAACCGACTCTGCCATTACTACAGCCCACGAGAACCAAAAAACCCTCGAGCTTAAGTCCTACCCAGAATGCTCCTTTCCAAATTACCTCAGATCTCATTTGCTGCTTCCTGTGACAGACACGTTGGCAACAGCTCTCGAGCTAAGTGAATTTTTCATATATTTTTATGCTTAGACCAGACCACAGAACCAATAGTTTCAGTGCTGTCTGTTTCTCTGGTGCTGATGGCTTCGGCGCCAGCTGAAAGTGTGGAATTTTCATTCTCAGATCGTCCTAGGACCTGATACTCCCCATCCATTGACCCATTTGTAGGTCAGTTACCTAACCCTTTTTGGAATGACCAAAATCCCCTTCTACCAAGTCTATTCATTCCACCAAGAGCTTGACTGAATTGGGTATGTTGTGATTGGTAGATCAGCTTTTTGCGGTGAGGGGATTTTCAACTATGTCCTCTGTTCCAGCTCCTTCCGGTGACAGAACCTTTCCTTCTTCTACAACTAGTCTTCCTCCTCCAATTTTCATTGAGAACTTGGAGAGCCTGACTCCAACTTTCCTGGCGCTGACTGTATCATTTCGGCTAGGTGTTTATCTCCAGTACTGATCCGTACCCTGAGTTCTTCGGCCCCTTCTGAGCTGGAGACCACTCAAGGTCATGGCTATGCTGTCGGCTTCAGGGGGCAGGACTTGACTCCAGTGTTTGGAGCCATTCCTCTACCTCTGGGCTTCGGCACGCATTACCTTCAGCCTCGGGAGTGGTTTCTTTGGAGTGGGGGGGGGGGGTCCAGGGTTCCAAGCCATTCTTTCTCAGTTCCAGGCTCGCTTCCCTCTTTGGGGTGGGGCCAACTTTCCAGGCCATGGAAAGGGCTCTGTCCACTTTGGGCATTGTCGGCTCCACCCCAATTGGAGCAGCTTCCCCTCTTCCATAGCCTCAACCAATTCTAACACCTGGACAGTGAGCACCAAAATTGCAGGAATCTCTTATACAGGTTTTGTCCTCTTCTGACACCTCCCCAGATTGTCCCACTGAGGAGGTTCCTCAGAAGAAGAAGTGTAAGAGGAAACAATTAGAGTCTCCAGAGGAGTCCATCACAGAGCACACTGATTATGATGAAGGGGAGGGTTCTCCAAGGTTACCCCAGAAGACATCTCCTTTGGAGACATCCTTGAGATCCTTAAGCAGAGGTGTGGCTGGATGCCCCAGAATCCCTCTTTGGAGGAATCAGTGTACTTGCAGGCCACCCGCTGATGAGCTCATTAAGTTGATCTCGCAATAGGTGTGGAAGGCTCCTGACACTATAGAACCCATCCCAAAGAGACCAGACAGAATTCTTACTGCACCCGAGGATCATTAGTTTTGGGCAAAGGGGTTGCCTGTAAATGCCATGGTGATAGCTGCGACCACAAAAAAAGGAACTGGCAGAGGAAAGTTCCACTGTCCATCCTTCCAATAGAGAGTGTCCGGTGATGGATAGGTTTGGAAAGCGGGTTTAAGTTTCATCAACCTTTGCATTATAGGTTCATAGGTGTGTACTAGGTTAATGACCCTGGAGCCTTTACAAGTCTAGCCCATAGGATTACCCTGGCATCGTGCCACCTGACCTTAGTTCCCAGTGCCTCTGCTGAGTAGAGCCACTGGAGTGATCCATGGGGTGAATATTCTATTTCCCATCCACTCATCAAGATTTCTCTTGAAGAGGGCCAGTGAGGTGTTCTGTTTGACATGTATGGGAAGTCTATTCCATAGCATGGGCAGTCTCCGGGTTATGAACCTGTCCCTCCAGCTTGTTCTGTTGATTGTGGTAATGAGGTTGAGGTCTCTGGAGCGTGTGGTGCAGAGGGATTAGGATTTCTTTAGATGTAGCATTTCTAACAGAGCTGGGTCAGACATGGCTTTGTAAGTCAAGCAGAGATCGCCTCTAAGTGGGCGATATGAGACAGAGAATAGTTGGTGTTTTTTGAGTATGTCCATATAGAACAAGTGTTTAAGGCCTTGGATCCTCTTTGTGAGGTATTTTTGTTGCCTCTCCAGTTGTTGCAGGTGTCTAGTGAGTTACATGCCAAATGGGGCATTGTACTCGATGATTGGCCTAATGAGGGAAGAATAGAGGGAGACAATGACCTCTTTCTTCGTGGATGCAAACCCTTAGTAATGAGATGTGCCACATAGAAGGGCTTTCTGACCACAGTGGCAATGTGGTGGTCAAAAAAGAGGTTGCTGTCAACCTATGTTCCCAGATCTCTTATAACGCCTTCTGTGTTCAGTAGACTACTGCTGATGTGCTAATTCATGGGAACCAGGTTTTTCCCAAAGGTTATGACAACACATTTTTTGGCATTGAGGTTAAGGCCATGGGTCTGACACCAGTCGTTGGTCTCAGTGAGGCCTTTCTGTAGGATGTCAACATCACTTGGGGAGTTAATAGCAGCTTCCAACTTGCAATCGTCTGTGAACTTTGTCAACCATTTGTGTTGGCCTGGACTTCAGAGAAGTAGATACCAAACAGGAGAGGACCTAGGACCGCTCCCTGTCGGACTGCACTCGGTCTTTGCACTTTATGGCACACTTCACCAGACTCCAGAGGGATCTGATTAAGGAGTTATCAGATACCCTAGTAGGTGCCATATCTGACAAAATCCAAGATAAGTTTGCTTCTCAGTTGGCCACTCTAGAGTCCATTTTGAATTCATCCATGAGGCTCATAGCACATGCAGCCAAAGGGATGACTAGAGCAGTGGGATCAGGATTAGCCATAAGGAAATACACCTGGATGTGCTTGTGTGAATTTATGGAGCCATTCATGTCTTCATTCAATGCCCCCTTTGATGGATTGTTCCTTTTTGGCCCTAAAGTTTGAGAAATGTTGTCCAGGTGTGAAAAGGATGGAAAGACCCATTCTGCAGTGGTTGTGCATTTTTCTACTCGTCAACCGTCCTTTTCAAGCAACCAGAGGATCAGGAAAATGTGGCTGAAAAAGTCCCAAGGGCCTTTCTAGGACACACATGGGAGTGGCTCTCCTAGGAACAGAAGGGAGAGCTTTAATGGAAGACAGTCACGCTGCAGAGGTGGCCCGCAAAATCAGGGTTCCAGGATACCTTTCCTGGTAAACCCCATCAGCACTCCTGAAAGAGACCCGATTGCCTTCCTCTGGAGGCAGTTGGGGGATGTTTATCACTGACCAACACACCTGGTTTCATATAGCTTCAGATGTTTGGGTGCAGCGGTTTATAACCAACAGCTATACCATATCCTTCTAACTCCCCACAACTGCAAGAAAATCCCCAATGTTCCAACCAGTCAGCAGGAACCAGCAGTATTAGAAATACAAAAACTGCTAGAAACTAGTTATCCAATAGGTCCCGCCAGACCAGATAGAATCTGGAGTTTTCTCAAGATTCTTTTTAGTGCCAAAAAAGACAGAGGGACTGGAAACCTATTTTGGATGTAAGTGTTTGTGAACAAATCTGCTTGACAGACAAAATTCTGGATGGTCACGGTTCAGTCTATTCTCTCGTTTTTAAGGAAAGATGATTGGATGTGATTGATAGATCTTCAGGATGCATATTACCACATAAAAATGGACAAGCACCACAGGAGATTTCCCCACTTTTGGCTGGGAGACGGTCATTACCAGTTCAGAGCTCTGCCCTTTGGTCTCACCACCGCTCCCAGGTTGTTCACCAAATGTGCATGGTAGTAGTAGTAGTAGTAGCTCTCTTGAGACTGCGAGGATTCCAGGTGTTTCTGTACTTAAATGATTGTCTCATTACTGCTCCCACCAGGCATCTTCTAGAACAAGGAAATATGTTTTCCAAACCCTCTTCACCCTGGGGATTACCATAAATTACAAGAAATCACATTTGAATCTGACTCAGACTTTGAGTTCATAGGAATGGTTTTAAATACCAGTACTTGCATAGCTTCCCTACCTTGTCTAAGATTACAAAATATCAAGGTGCAGGAGCAAAACATTGTCAGAAACGAGAGTAGCCACATAAATAGTCCTACAAGCCTTAGGTTCGATAGTGGCAACCATATCTTTAGTTCTTCTAGCGAGGTTTGACATGAGAATTCTACGGTGGCTTTTAGTATCTTGGTCTGAAATATATCAACCAATGTCAGATCAGATTTTGATTACCAACTGTTGCAAGAAAGATCTAGCTTGGTGGATTCACTCAGAGGAAATTCTCTTGGGCTGCTCCTTGGAACTTTTAGCAATCCAGGCCTTTCAGACTGCTTTCCCCTTGGGAATGATTGCGGTTCAAACAGACAATATGTCAGTAGTTTGGTACATCAGCAAGCAGGGAGGGACCAAGTCTTACCCCCTTTGTCAAGAAACTCTCAGAGCCTGCTAGTGGGTGATCTCTTCCAATCGCTTTCTAATAGCAATGCATATTCTGGGGATTTCCAATGTGAGAGCAGACAAACTGAGCAGATGTATTCTTCTGCCTCACTCATGAGTGGTCTTTCAATCCCAAAGTGGTGGAAAATATTTTTTTTCACTGGAGCCAGCCTTGTTGCAACCTATTTGCATCTCCCCTGAACAAGTGCAGCAGTTACTTTACCCAGGTCGCCCCTCTGGGGGAGTCCCCAAAGTAAGCTGTCTTGCATAATTGGCCCTCTGGACTCTTTTACGGCTTTCCCCCAATCCCTATAATTCCTCAATTTCTGAAGAACGCAATCAGGTTGAAGAGCAAGATAATTCTCATTGCCCCATTCTGGCATCGACAGACTTTGTTTCCCATTCTTTGGCCTTATCTGATTCAACGACTGTGGACCCAGATGTTCATCATGTTACCCTGCTGCAGTCATCACACTTGGGTTATCCTGCCGTCAGGTGGTCCCGCAGTCGGCCCGAATTCCAAAGTCTTGGTCCGGCGTTGGTTGCTGTCACTTCTTCCCTGATGTCAGTGAACCAGGGGTATACAAGAGGCATCCGACACCATTTTCTTCAGTCTTTCTTGCCGCATGGTGCCCGAAGCAGAAGCAGTTCGCAAGTGCTGGTCGGCCGACACCTGAGATTTTCGATTTGAATTTCAGTCAGAAGTCTTCAATAAAGCTAAGTACCCCATTGGGGAACATTTTCTTGCCTCAGTCCGATGTCAGGAAAAAGTTAACAATTGCATTTCTTGTGGGAAGCAAATACCTCATAAGGACTTCCATTCCTATTGTATTCCTTGCCTAGGCCCAGACCACAACGTCACAGGTTGTCGGTTTTGCGCTAGGTTTAATAAACGAACTATAAAACGCCGATTTGACTACGCACAGCATTACTTTGGTAGGAAATTTAATTATATCATGCCGTCGGAGCAGCCGACTTCTGCCACTCATAAAAAACGCAAGGATAAGGACAGGCGGCCTAGGAATAAGCCAGACATCGAGGCCTCAGCTGGGCCTGTCACCGGTTCTCCAGTTTTCAGTGAAGCGCCTACGCAGCCCCTGACGACCGCAGAGCTGGAACCCCCAGACAGCTGCCGATTCCCATGCAGAGTCTACTAGGCCAACGCAGCCTTCTACTGACACCGGAGCAGAACTAGACACCGGTGCAACGGAAACTCCTTCGGTTTCTGAAGGTGTCTTCAGACCGACTTCACTCACCATTAAATCTTATGCTAAACTTAAAACTCCTTTAAAACCAAAGAAAACTGTACATCAGTCTACAGTTCAAGGCCCCATGCCTAAGAAACAGATGCTTAAGATGGCTGAAGATTTGATTACCCTTATCAGAGGTTCCCATCCCCCTCCTGATAAAAGACCAAGACAAGAGGAGGATTATGCATCCTCTGACCAGGTTTCTCTCTCCTCAGATTCTTCTGAGGAACAGGATTACACTTTTCCACCTTATGAAGATTCTGATGCTGAAGACTCCATTCCCTCAGCATCTCCCCCTGAAGACTACTCCTTTGGGGAAAGTTTACATACCATGAGGTAACATTTCCACTGGGAAGGGCAGGATTACTCAGATTCTAAGAAAAGGCTCCGAGAGTTCCTTTTACTACCCCAGCACAGACCTCTTGTTATCCCTCCTGTTCTGGATATTATGGATGATGTTTACTTGGAGTCTAGTTTAAATCCAGACTCTCTTCCTCCTGCTCCAGCCAAACCAAACAGATACTACAGAGTACCTGACTCACACAAATTCCTTTATAAAAGCCCTGTAGCTGACCCTGAAACAATTTCCCAGGGTCCTAAGGGAGCAAAAGCTTCTATGGCTAAAAATCCTGTGCCCTCTGAAAGGGATTCCAGAGCCCTAGATAAATGGGGAAAGAAAATATACACCTCAGCTACTCTGGCTGTGAGAGTATTAAATTGCCAGTTTCACATGTTGAAATATCAACAATTTCTAATGTCTCAGTTAAAACAAAAAATTAGCACACATTCAGAACTGCCTGAATTCAAAGAAATGCAGGATCTGTTGCATGCAGCTGAACAGGTGGGCAAACATACTTTACAATGCGGATTTGATTCATTGGAAGCTTCTTGTAGAGCAGCTCTTACTGGCTCTGTCATACGTAGGCATGCTTGGTTAAAAGAACAAACCCTCCCTGACCACGTTAAAGCAAAATTATTGGATGCACCTTTACAACAGGATATATTATTTGGTGTCAAATCAGAAGAGGTTTTAAAGAAAATGGAGGATAAGGCAAAGTCTATGCAAATGGTCAAGGATTTTTTTGCAGGTACAACCCCCTCAATTCAGCAGAAATTGGCCAACAAAAAACTGGTCCTTTCCAGCTTTAGACAGATCACAGAGGGGCAAATACAGATGCCCAAGGGGCAGAGGTCAGTCACAGGGCCCTTACAAACCTCGCCAATGGGGTTCTGCTACCCAGAAAGGAGGAGAAGACAGGCCCCAAGCTAGCAGAAGACAAACACAATGACTCTATTCTCAAACTACCAAGCAAATCTCTCCTGGCAACTCCCTTGGGAGGAAAACTAGCATTTTTTGCAGACATCTGGCACATCATCACAAAAGACAAATGGGTTCTAAACATTGTCTCTCAAGGATACAGATTCCACTTTCATACCTTACCAAGGAACAAAGGGATGCCAAACCTGCCACCAAATCAATGGGCAAAGGCACAAAAACAAATTACAGCTCTCATGAACATGAGAGCCATTCAACAGGTACGTACACAGGAGCAAGGACAAGGATTTTACTCAAGACCCTTCCTAGTCCCAAGAAAGGACAAAGCATGGTGACCCATTCTGGATCTTTCAATTCTGAACACCTATCTGCAAGTACCAAAATTCAAGATGCTAACACTACAGCAGCTTCTTCCCATGCTGGGCAAGAATGCTTGGCTAGTCACTTTGGACCTCAAGGAGGCATACCTGCATGTCCCTATCAGACAAAATTGCTTCATTGCAGGTTCAACGCATTATCAATTCTCTGCACTGCCCTTTGGCTTATCTACTGCGCCCAGGGTCTTCACAAAATGCCTGGCACCAGTAATTGCATACTGCAGGCAAAGAGGAATTAAAATATACCCATACCTGGACAACTGCCTTATTCAAGCAGAAAGCAAAGACATTCTTTTAAAGCATCTGGCATTTGTCAAACACCTTCTAAGTTGCCTAGGGTACACAGTAAACGAAAAGAAATCAAAACTAGTGCCCTCACAAAACATAATATTCCTGGGTGCCAGCTTGAATACAATGGCCCAGATGGCTTATCTCACGCCAGACAAGCAACGACAGTTGTTTCGATATTTCAAAATAATGGCAACAAAGACCCAACTCCCTGCAAGAAAAATTCTGCAGGCCTTGGGATTCATGGCATCTTGCATACTACTAATACCATTTGCAAAACTGCATATGAGGAAATTACAATGGTACCTGAAAAGCGTATGGACTCAACACAGCCACAGCTTGGAAACAATGATACCACTCATTCCCTGCCTTCAACAGGAGTTTCTGTGGTGGGCACAGGCATGTCACCTCAACAAGGGTCAGCCTTTCACCTTACCCACAGCCAGGCAAACTATGACAACAGATGCATCGGACTATGCCTGGGGAGCACACATGGCAGGGCAGTGCATTCAGGGCAAATGGACTACAAATCAGAGGCATCTGCATATCAGTCAAAAAGAAATGCTAGCAGTACAGAATGCCCTAACAGCTTTCAAGGACCTTCTACACCCAGGACAACTAATAATAAAGACGGACAATACCACAGTCATGTGGTACATAAACAAGCAAGGGGGCACACATTCCTACCCTCTATGCAGGCAAGCAATAACCTTGTGGAACACTGCACTGTCTTACCAGGTTCAATTACAAGCACAATTCCTGCCAGGACAGAAATACACATTGGCAGACGACCTAAGCAGAAACATCATGGATCCACACGAATGGAAACTAGATCCACAAATATTTGCAATGATAGCTCAAAAATGGGGATGCCCAGACATAGATCTGTTTGCAAGCCCCCACAACCACCAACTTCAAAAATTTTGCACAAGGACCTTTCCATCCACTAGCTTGGAAAGTGGACGCCCTCTCATTCAGTTGGAAAACATTAACAGTATATGCCTTCCTTCCACTACCTCTTCTAGCAAAGGTACTGCTGAAAGTTAGATTAGAGAGGCCACAAATGATACTCATTGCACCAGACTGGCCACGCCAGCATTGGTACCCAATTTTAAGGAACATGGCCCACGGCCCACCATGGATTTTGCCACAAATTCCTCACCTGCTCACCCAGCGAGATCATCAGATTCTACACAGCCAGCTCAAGACTTTAAACCTGGCTGCATGGCAAATTACCTAAACAACCAGGCAACACCTTTATCCAAAGCTGTTATGGATGTCATTCTGGAGGCCAGGGGACCCAGCACCAGGAAAACCTATTCAGACAAATGGAAAAGATTTTGCACCTGGAACCAGGCTAAAGGCCTAAACCCCCTTGATCCAAACATCCCTCAGATTCTACAATATTTAACTGAGATGTTACACAAAGGACTTTCCTTTTCATCTATTAAGATCCACGCCTCAGCAATTTCAGCACGGATCCTCCTTTATTCTCACATCCACTCCTAAGACAGTTCCTCAGAGGGGGCTAAGAACTTAAGACCGTCAAGGAGAGCTCCAACACCTACTTGGGATCTCAACTTTGTTCTGCAAAAGCTTACACTGCCACCCTTTGAACCAGCTTTTTCAGCTGATTTAAAATTTCTTTCATGGAAAACTGCCCTACTACTAGCAATAACCTCAGCAAGAAGAGTCTCAGAGCTACAGGCACTAATGGCAGTGGAACCTTTCATCATTTTTTCATCAAGACAGAGTCTCTCTATGAACTAATCCTTCCTTTATGCCAAAGGTGGTATCCAGTGTAGCCCTAAACCAAACCATTCACTTGCCCACCTTCTTCCCAAATCCCCAGAACAAAGGAGAAAGACTCCTGCACTCTTTGGACATTCACAGGCAATTATGTTACAACTTGGATAAAACTAAGGCTTTCAGAAAAACTGACCAGCTTTTTGTAGCCTGTGCTGCAGGATCACAAGGAAAAGCTATCTCAAAACAGACCATTTCTAAATGGATAGGACATTGCATACGTTTCTGCTACACACATCATGGGAAGCCAGTACCTGCTAGCATTAGGTCCCACTCCACCAGGGCT
Organism: Protopterus annectens; assembly: GCF_019279795.1. Classification (NCBI taxonomy): domain Eukaryota; kingdom Metazoa; phylum Chordata; order Ceratodontiformes; family Protopteridae; genus Protopterus; species Protopterus annectens. Next base: position 181,118,052 of record NC_056737.1, on the reverse strand, counting down.
ACAGCTACATCAGCAGCCTTTCTCAGGGGAGTGCCAACCAGGGATATTCTGGAAGCTGCAACTTGGAGTTCAGTGCACACCTTCACCAAACACTATCACTTTCCTCTATACTCTAAGACTAGAGCTGGTTTTGCCACTGCAGTTTTGCAGGGCTTACTAGCTTCTTCTAACTCTGTCTGACTCCACCTCCCATCCTTAGCTTTGGGATTCAACCCAAGTGTGATGACTGCAGCAGGGTAACACGATGAACATAGTACAGTTTTGTACCTACCATAAATGTAGATGTTCGAGTGTTCACCCTGCTGCAGTCCAGGTTACCCTCCCTCCATCCCCTCTGAACTAGCTGAACTTATCTCTACCACTCTATCCTATACTACCTCTGTGGTGTATTTGCTTGTGCCTAAGGGTTTTGTTTTATTTTTATGTAGCTATATGTATATATATATATATATATATATATATATATATATATATATATAATATATATACACACATATATATTTTGCCTACCTATTAGGGGCACCTGACATCTGGGGCAAGAAAAACTGAAGAAAATGGCGTCGGATGCCTCTTATGTACCCCTGGCGCACTGACGTCAGGGAAGAAGCGACAGCAACCGACGCCGGACCAAGACTTTGGAATTTGGGCCGACTGCGGGACTGCCTGATGGCAGGATAACCCAAGTGTGATGACTGCAGCAGGGTGAACACTCGAACATCTACATTTATGGTAGGTACAAAACTGTACTTTCCAGATCTCCTATCCCATCCAGAGGGATTAGTTTACCCAAACCTTCAAAATGCCAAGCTTACAGCTTGGCTTCTCCAGTTCCATTGATTGCTATGCATAATCATCTATCTTTCTCAGTTCATAGGATTCTTTTAGCTTCCCATAAGCCTTCTACCAGAAAACTCTACAACAGTAAATGGAAAAGATTTTCCTTCTGGGCTTGAAATAATAACATTGACCCCTTTTTCTGCGTCTGTGAACAAAGTCTTAGAATTTTTAGCTTTGCTTTTTGAAGCAGGAGCCTCTCCCTCTACTATTAGGGATCAACTAGCGGCTATTTCAAATTTTCATAATGGGTTCAAAAAATCATTAATTTCTCACAAACTTTGCAAATCATTCTTAAAAGGAAACTTGATGTTAAGACTGCCGTATAAGGCTCCATCTACACCTTGGGACCTAAACTTAGTATTACAAATGAGTGCATTCTCCATATGAGCCTGCTGCTAACTGTGACCTGAAATTCTTGTCTTGGAAAACTGTTTTACTGGTAGCAATTACTTCTGTCCGAAGAATCTCAGAAATTCAAGCCTTATCTTGTAAACCATCATATTTCATAAAGACAGGGTTTCCTTGAGAGTGAATCCTTCCTTTTTACCAAAGGTGGTGTCAGATGTGAATATCAGTCAGACTGTGAGTTTACCAGTATTATTTCCCAATTTCTCAAACAAATGTGAATACTGTTTGTATTTATTAGATGTTCACAGACAATTACACTTGTATCTTCCTAGAACAAAAGACATAAGAAAATCTGATCAAATGTTTGTTTCATTTTCAACTACCTGAATGGGTAAGCCAGTCTCCAAGTTACCTTACCTAGATGTCTAAAGGATTGTATATCCTTCATATACAACATAAGGAAAGTCAAATTAACTGGACCTGTCAACGCACATTCTACTAGAGCCATAGTTCAGCAGTTTTTCATTCCAAGACTTCCATGGATGATATTTGTACAGCAGCGACATGAGGTACCCCACATACCTTTATTACTCATTACAAATTGTTTTTGGTCTCTAGGGGAAGAGCATCATTTGGTTCTATGGTGCTCAGGAATGTTCTTCCAATAGTTCTTCCTCTTGGTGTAGCTGCTTGTCTCTTTGAATAGAGTGCTCATACCCTACTTTCACTGGATCCCCACCAAGCCAAGTTCGATCTATTGGCCTGCAGTGCTCTTTAACAGAACCAGGCAACATTGGAATGAGTGTCATTTTCAAAATATACAAAAAGCATGTTTTATCCTCCAGACAAAATTAATTGCTAGCCCTTGTTTAATTTATATTTTTAAGTAAAGCACTCCATCACAGACGTTAGTTTGCCCCTCCCCATACTGTACTTTCTAACAGCAGTTTCTCTTTGGTTTCAACTATTTGAAAGCCCTTCTGTTTTTCTAGTATTACTAAAGCCTTTCTCCTATAACTTGTGGTCTTTCTAAATCCCACATACTCCTGGTTACAAGTGTTTATTTATTTCAAAAGAAAGGTATGCAAAACAAGTAAGTCCAAAGTACCTACTGATTTTCTTATTATTTCAGAACGTTAGCTGCCCCCCCATTCTGTACTTCTAACTGCAATCTGTCTTTAGATGCTGTACTATTTGTATGCTCTTCTGTTTCTCTACTTCTACTAAACCTTTTCTCTTATAAATTCTTGCCTTCCTAATTTCCACATAACTCCTTGGTAAAATTGGCTTATTTTATTTCAATAAGACAGGTATGCAAAACAAGCAAGTCAGAGTAACTACTGCCTTTTCTTATTGTTTCTGTAGACTTGCAAATCTGTGAAATCAGGGCCAGCCCTTTTCATCATACTATTGCTATCCATCACTTTTCTGGTCTATTCTGATCCTCCCCCTCCCCACAAGAACAATTGCAGCCTAATCAGGACCAGCCCTTTTCATTATAACTTATAAACCTACTGATAGTCTTTCTTCATCTGTTGCCCCCTCCCTTCCCCCAGTTCCCTCCCACCCCCAGTGGTCCTACCTTTATTACACACACAGTAACCCCTCCCACCCTTCCACCTATAAAATCACCACACCTATACTTCCTCCTAAAACTTCTCACTACTATCCCTCTTACTCAGCTAATATGTACAAGTACACCATACCTGTAGTCACTGCATGCACACTCCTTACATACATCACATCTTACCAAACCTCCACCATTCCTGCACTCAACCACTACCACTGTACCACCACACACACACCACCACTCATATTCCACCTCTACTCTACTACTCTCTCATCAGGTCAACAACCTTCCCAGTACACCCTCTATATAGACTACAGACCACAGTACCTAAACTAAAAACAACCCCTCAACCTAACATAACCCTACCACCATACCTATTGCCCACAGAACACAATCAAAAAACTTGCCTTATAAGCAAGCATATACAGAAATTGATAAAACTAATAATCTCATCCATATCCAACCTAGCACTCAGTGGAGACATCCATCCTAATCCTGGTCCCTCTATCTCCAACCCCTCCCCTCATAACCAGACTACAAACCACATCTCCCAAATCACAGCCAATAGAAAGCCAACCGACCTACTTCTGATAAGCCTAAATATTAGAAGTATATGCAACAAGGTGCATGAATTCCATGCCACCATAGACTTCTACTCCCCTGATGTAGTGATCCTTACAGAAACATGGTTAAAACCACACATTACTAATGAGCAAATCCTCCCTGCTGGTTACAATATACTAAGAGTAGACCGACTAAACAAAAAAGGAGGTGGTATAGCTATAGTAGTTAAGCACCATCTAGACATCCAGATCTTAAAGTTAGCAGCTCCTCAAATAGGTAAGGAAGAAATAATATATGCCAAACTTAAAATAAACCAAAATAAAACTCTAAACATAATAGGTTGCTACTTCCCACCTGGCCACAACATCCTTCCACTTGAAAACCTCCTCAGCTGGACTACCCACCACCTACCCCAAGAAACTTTAATTCTAAGAGACTTCAACACTGTCTGGCAGTCCTGCTGTAGCAACCACCCAACCCATCATGTAAATCTTCATGGCTTCATAAAACTAGTCCAGTCACCTACGAGGATAAATAACTCCAACAAACACGCAACCCTTGATTGGATACTAGTCAGTAAGAGCCCCCAGTCATATATAGCAGGCTGCTTATCTGACACTCCCCAACCGTCTTACTAAGAAAACACCTTTATAAAGCAAAACCCATCATCTACCGTCAAATACGCAAAAAAAATAACTTCAACCCTCTCTCATTCAGCTCATCCCTAAAAGACCGGCAACCTCTAAAATACCTCAAAATAGATGACGCAGTTGACTACTTTAATAAAACATTCCTAAGCATCCTTAATTACCACGCCCCCATAAGACGTTCCCAAACTAGAGCCCAACAATCCCCATGGCTACTAAAAAACACAAAGTCTGAAATGAAAAACAGGGATAAAGCATGGGACAAGTGGCGCAAAACCAAAACCCCCTCTACTAGGCAAAAATTCCTAGAACTACGCAATAGAACCAAAAAGCTTATAAAACAGGACAAAATCCAATGCTACCAGTCTGCCCTTACCTCCTCCCAACATAACCCCAAACAATTCTGGTCCTCAAACTCCATCCTCCACCCTAGTAACGTAAGTACACCCACTCCTAACTTAACTTACTCCTCCGAAAATATTGCTACCTCTTTCAACAATCACTTCACACAAACCGTACTATCACTAGCTAGACAACACAACCCCCCCCCCTATAAACCCACACCATCAACTAGAACTAACACTCTCCCAACTAGCTTCTCCTTCTCTCCTGTTCCTACCTCCAAAATAAAACTACTACTAACTAAACTTAAAACCACCAGATTACCAGCAGACAACCTCCCAGGTGAATACATCTACTTGCAGCTGACACTCTAGCCTACCTCGTATCACTCTTGATTAACAGATCTCTGTCAGAAAGATATGTTCCTACACTATGGAAGGTCTCACACATAATTCCCCTACACAAAGGAGGCCCCTCCACAGATCTAACCAATTACCACCCAATAGCTATTCTCTCGCCACTCTCCAAAACACTAGAGAGATGCATTCATTCTCAAGTCTCAGATTACCTCCTTGCTAACAACCTCCTCTCCAGCACACAACATGGTTTCCGACCTAACCATAGCACCACCACCGCCTTACTCTCTTTCTCTAACACTGTCCTACAAAATAAAAATATAGGTTATCTCTCCTCAGCTACCTTCCTAGACCTCTCTAAAGCTTTCGACATGGTCTCACACAAACAACTCATCTCTCTTCTCAATAACCTATCCTTCTCTCAACCAGTCATCAACTGGTTTCAGAGTTACCTATCTGACCGCCAACAAGCAGTTGTTTGGCAGGACAACCTATCCCCCCAACTACCAATCTTCATAGGAGTTCCCCAAGGGTCCATCCTGGGACCCCTACTCTTCTCTATTTTCACCAATAATCTAGCCTCAGCCACAACACATGGCACACTCATACAATACGCAGATGACTCAACCATCATCTGCACAGCCCACTCCCTACAGAACTGCAAAACGTCACACAGGAAGCATTTTCTTCTATTGAAACTTGGTTATTCGATGCCCAACTAATACTCAACCCAAACAAAACAAAACTACTAATCTTCCAACCCACCAAACTTACCCTAGACAGCTCTCACTTTAACATCACAACAAAAGACAACACCACCATCCATCCTACAGAACACACCACATTACTAGTAGAAATAGACAATAAACTGAACTTTGACATTCACATTTCCATGACCATTAAAAAAGTGCACAAAAAACTAGGAGCATTATATAAAAATCAGCAACTACTTACCAAAGCAGCTAAAATTTCAGTAGCAAATTCTCATCTTATCTGTACCCTACTCTGTGCCTCTCCAATATTTACTAACCTTAGACAATGCGATCTAAATAAGCTCTCAACCTGCTACAACAAAATCACCAAATTCGCCACAGGGGCTTCCTACCGTACTCACCACTGTCTCTCACAAGCAGAACTGGGCTGGCTTGAGCTCCCCCACCTCCTTCAATGGTACCAACTCACACTCGCCCACAAACTAATAAACCAACCACTAAAAGTCCCATCTCTCCAGAATCTACTCCAACCCTACATAACCACAAGACCACTAAGATCCAGCCACAAAAACCTCCTACAGGTCACAAGAGCCATTAACTCTGCTGGAGAAGCATTATTCTCCTGCACTATATCCAAACTCTGGAACTCCCTCCCATCCTCAACTACCTCTGTAACTTCTTGCACCCACTTTAAATTCTTACTAAAATCACACTTCAAAACTTGCCAGATATGCCCTTGCAACCCCCCCCCCAATCCCATTCACTCCCCCCACTCACTACCTCTTTCAGCCCCCTATCAACAACCTACTCTTAGCAAGCTTGGCTACTCATGTTCCCAGCTACCTACCACATAATACTAACTTCTTGTAGCAACAACTGCTAATGGCTGTTATGTACCTCAAAACAGTTTGTATCAATTGTTCACTGATGAATCTCAACTACATTTTAACCATGTTTAGTATATGTCACCATATTTTAAAATTGTACTATGCTCTACAGATGTTTTACATCTGTTTTCTTCTTGCCTTGCATCCTTAACTGGACTAATGTCTATATTTAAATGCTATTTTTTTTTAACACATGAACACATAGAGGACATGCAGGCTCCACACAGAAGGCACCACAGCTGAGAATCGAACCAGACAGCCTCTTGATGTGAGGCTACAATTACAAAGCGGTTGCAAATAATACTTAATGTGGAGCTTTTCTCCCCGGGCCTCCGCTGAAAACGGACCTGTGTCCAGTCGGACTCTCCTGGTCAACAAATGTAAATAAATAAATAATAAATAATAAATAAGATCTAAGGTGGCTGGGGACTCTGTCCCAATTGTCAAGGATAAAATGAAGGATGACAACATCAGATAAGGAAGTTATGTACTTACCATAACATTCCATTTGTGTTAACCATCTTTACTTAAGCTAGACTCCCCATCCTCCATCTCCCTTCCTTTCTGGCCTCTTGGTGCAATGAATTATAGTCCTAGTTATGTATTTTTTTGCATACAACACCAGATATGGTCTCTCTAAAGGTGCTATTAGGATTATATTTTGTCTTTTCTATCTGCAAACTCGATCTGAGGTAATTTGGAAAGGAACATTCTGGGTAGGACTTCAGCTTGAGGGTTTTTTGGTTCTCGTGGGCTGTAGTAATGGCTGAGTCGGTTCCGATATCGGAACTGAACCCAATTATCAAGGGTAAATAAAGATGGACAATATAAGATGGAATGTTCTGGTAAGTACATAACTTCTTTTTAGTCTTGGTTCAGTCCAATTTTCCTCTTCTGAGCAGGACGTCTGGATGAAATCGACTGACCTTCAGGATTAGTACTTTTATATACAGTAAATAGACAATCCAAGAAGTAGTTACAAGTTAGGCTGGGAGCCACTCATTACCAGTTCAGAGTCCAGCATTTTGACCTAACCACAGCCCCCAGGGTGTTCACCAAGTGTATCACAGTACTAGCATCTCACTTAACTTTGTAGGGATCCTGTGCATTTCCATTTTGGGACAACAGGCTCATTACTGCTCCGACCAAGCTTTTACTGGTGCAAATTTGAGATTAACTGCAGTAGACTTGTCCACCATTTGGGATATCCATCAATAACAACAAGTTACAATTCTAACCAACATACACAGAGTTTATAGGAACAATTTTTCAACATGGTGTCTATCCTAGCATCTCTACCCATTTACAGAGTACAGACAATAGCTCAGAAAATATTTGCTAGTACCAGAATATCAGCAGGATTGGTTCCACAAGTTCTGGGGTCAACGGTAATAGTCCTACTTCCTTACCAAGAATAGATGCTACAAACACAATGATAAACTTTCTCTCCACCTCTATCAATAAAGATAACAGTAACTCATTTAATCAAAGGTTATCTTTCCAGGTGGATGTAGTCAAAGTAACTATGCTAGCCCATAATTACTTCTTTCTCCACCCAAGGCCACGGTGACCATGGATGCTTCCCAGGTTGGATGGAGTGAACAGTCCCGGGGAATACAGTCCAGGACATATGGTCCCCTGAGGAGGCCAACTTACATATACTAAAGGTGTGGCAATGGGCAGTTTTCTTCCAATCGGTTTGTAATTGTAGCCCATTTTCCGAGGAAATTCAACGTGATAGTTGTCAACTTGAGCAGATCCATCTTACTTTCTCATTGCCTGTGTCTCACCAACACAATGACAGACATGGTTTATTTATTTGTTGGTATAATGGTTAAGGAGTTTGACTCACAAACACAAGGTATAGAGTTTGATTCTCACCTTTGGAAAGGAACATTGTTTAGGCTTAGAAGGGCCTATTAAGCCCAGTAATTAGCTATAAATCTGGGTGGGAGGTTGGCACAGTGGTTGAGGTGTTCACCTTATAGACACAAGGTACAGGGTTTGATTGTCACACAAGGTAATTGGCTGGGCTTGTAATGGCACACAAGGACAGTTAAACTGGTACTAAGTTATAGGGGGTGGGAGATTGGCATAAGGTTAAGGTGCTTACTTTACAGATACAAGGTGCAGGGTTTGATTCTCACGTGGGGTAACTGGCTAGGCTTAAAATGGTCCACAAGGGCAGTTAGCGTAGTACTAATTTATGAACCTGTGAACCTATTTATGTATTCATTCACTTATCACAAGGATAATTTTTTCATTCTTTGCCCAGGAGTACAGACCTGAACCAAATTAAAATGCATATTTAAATACACCTCATCACAAAAGGTTTCTCATCCAGGAAAAAAGAGGTCATTGTTCCCCTCTACTCATCACTCATTAGACCCATTATAGAGTACAACGCCCGTTTTGTTATTTACCTCACAAGACATCTACAACAACTGGAAAGGCCACAGAAATACCTCACAAAGAGGATTACCTGCCTCAAACAGATCCCTTACGCAGACCGTCTCGAAAAACTGCAACTTTACTCCATCGCATATCACCTACTCAGAGGTGATCTCTGCCTAACACACAAAGCTATGTCAAACCCAGAGGACATGCTCCCCTTAAAGAAATCCCAATCCCTCCGAGCTACACGCTCTAGGGACCTAAACCTTGTCACCACAATAAACAGAACATGCTGGAGGGATAGATTCCTGTTCCAGAGACTTCCCATACTCTGGAACAAACTACCTATCTATATCAAACAAAGCTCCTCATTAGCACTCTTCAAGAAAAATCTTGATGATTGGATGGGTGGAGGAAATTCACCCCAGGGATCACTTCTGTGGCTTTGCTCGACAGTGGCACAGGAAAATAATTTTCTTGGGTGGCGAAAGCCAAGGTACCTTTTGGCTAGGCTTATATAGGACCTAGGGCCAATTGCCTAGTACCTACCTATGAACCTGTAAGAAAGAATTTATGCAAACTAAACGTGTACAACAACATGGTGGAAGAATATAAAATGTGATAGGCACTTACAATGCATCTCAATAAAGATTACTTGAGAAAGCATCCACATTGAAGGAAACGCCATTCTCACGGTATCTTACTGACCTTGACTAAGATGGTTCCCCTTCCTTTGACCACTTTTTTTCTGTACTCATCTTCAATTTTAGAACTGTCTACAGAACTTCTGTCTTACCTGACAGGCATGATTCATCTGCATTTCTAGCCTTAAACTGACTGTGTAGTTTTTCTCATTATATTGATAACCAGGCGACATATGCTTTCTTTTTCATCCATCCCATTCTGTTACCTTCCCATAGCAACTCTATGCAAGGAATCTATACAGAAATTTATGAAGATGTTTTCATTGTTGAGTAGAGCAGTATCAGGTAGAACCTTTCACGGCTCCAGTAGATTCTGCCCTTGAATTTCTATCCAGTTTATTTTAAGGGGGTGCTAGTTTATCAAATGTCTAACTTCTGCTCACGACTTTTCTCAAATTTCTATGTAGATTTTCAGAATTCGTGGGTGGCCCAGAGGTGCAGTGATTAGCGTCGTCACCTCACATCAAGAGGCTGTCCGGTTCGATTCTCAGCTGTGGTGCCTTCTGTGTGGAGCCTGCATGTCCTCTATGTGTTCATGTGGGTTTCCTCCGGGTGCTCCGATTTCCTCCCACACTCCAAAGACATGTGTCAAGAGCTTTTCGCCGTGGGCCTCCACTGAAAATGGGCTCTCTCCCAGTTGGACTTTCCAGGTTAACAAATGTTAAATCTTCTTCTTCTTTCGGCTTTTCCCGGTTAGGGGTCACCACAGCGGATCACCTGTCCGCTCATGATTGGCAGTGGAGTTTTACGGTGTCGAGTTGCCAGCCTGGTGCCCAACCTTCCACGGAAGGCACACACATGCACACACTCACACCTAGGGCCAATTTAGAGTGTCCAATCCACCTACAGCATGTCTTTGGGATGTGGTAGGAAACTGGAGCACCCTGAGGAAACCCATGCGACCACAGGGAGGACATGCAGACTCCGCACAGAAGGCACCCCAGCTGAGGATCGAACCAGAGAACCTCTTGCTGTGAGGCGACAGTGCTAACCACTGCACCACCATGGCCGCCCAGGTTAACATATGTTAAATAATAATAATAATTAATTCTTCTCTGGCTTCCTCTAAAATTTGCAGAGCATTTTTTGATTGTTTTCTTCCACTTAGACCTCCTTACAAAGATCCCATATCACCATGGATATACACTTAGAATGGTGAACTTTGACACAGTCTTCTTTTCAAACTACATCCAAATGTAATGTAAAATTCTTTCCCTGGAACTCTTATCCTTTTAGTTGCATTTACTTCGATTGGATAATGTCAGAACTTCAAGCATTATATTCTAAGCCCCCATCTTGTTTTTCCACATGGATAGGGACACTTCACATAGCGATGCTTCCTCCCTACAGAGGGCAGTGTCAGAATCCAGCATTAACTAACCAAATTAAGCAACCATTTTTATTCCTGGACTTTCCAAATAAAGGGGAGTATATGCTGGTCTTATTAGATGTTTATAGATAATGGCATTTCTACCTGCACAGAACTAATAACTTAGGAAGACAAATTAATTCTTGGCTTCCTTGGCACATCATAAAATGGTCAAAACTGCTCATAAATGTAACTATATAACCAAGCAGTTGACAGATTGTATTTTGTTTGTCTCCACTAAATTGAATTTCTCCCTAGCAAACCAATACAGGCTGTTTCAACTACACCCATGACCACTTCCACTATATTCCAGTCTAGACTATGCATGGAGTCTAGTTATGGGACAACTACTTGGTCACATCCTAATACCTTTATCATTCATTACAAATTGGAGCAGGTCTCAAGAGAAGAGAGACCATACTCAGGAATATCCTTCATTAAAATCTATCCAGGAATTTAGATAGCTGGGGATTCTGTCGCTTAAGTTGAGGAAGAATGAAAATTGTCAACATAAGATAAAAAAGTTATGTACTTACCATAATGTTCCGTCTGTGTTGTCCATTTTCATTCTTCATCAACTCCCTACCCTCCATCCCCCATCATTTATCACAAGTGAATTCTGGAGGAGTGAAATTCTTGGGGTACCACATGTCCCATGTGTTGAACTCTAATTATGACAATTCTTTATGGTCTTCATGTCAAGCTGCAAACAAGATCTGAGGGATGTTAGAGGTGGTGCATTATGGGTAGGGTAGGAGCTCAAGAGTTTATTTGTGGCCACAAGCTAGAATAACAGTTGAGCCAAATTTTAGTATTGGATCTGAACCCATACGTTGAGGAAGAATGAAAACGGACAACACAGATGGAATGTTATAGAAAGTACATAACATTTTTTTTCTTTCCTACTTAGTTTGTTGTTCCCTTAGCCAGGAGTTGTTATTCTGTCCTGTGTAGTCTGCTGCCACCCTGATCATTCCTAGAAGAAGCAGAAGGAAAGGGAGTGAAATTCACTGAGTATATGACTTACAAGTGGAAAACATGATGTTTAATGTAGGATGGAAACAAAGTATATGAAGATAGTTTTCTTTTGAGCCGTCTACCTTGCCACTGTCTACACACATAACATCTACTGTCTTAAACCCACTGCAGTCGTGTTTTTTCTGTGTTGCCTTTGATATCTTGTGTATCTATATCTGCCACTGTCACTTTGGAGAGGCCATCTTAATGCAGAACATTTCAAAACAAATCTTTTTAAGTTAGCCTTAAGGCTTCTTTGCTCCTTTTTATGTACAGTTACAACCATGCAGTCCTAATTAACTTGTTGTCGATGCACATAGTATACTTAAATGTCCCTATTTCAGTCGTCTGTGCTTGAGTGTGTGTATACATCTTAAATAATGATTTGAAAAATTTGTATGTTTAATAAGGTAGGTTGCTGAACATCAGTGGCAGATCCAAGGGCTTGTATTTGCATTTTCTCAGATTTGAAAGACTTCATTTCCATTTGACTGTGTTACAGATAATTCACTCACGGAATCTGTTGGAATGTGGCAGTAGCTGCATATAGTTGGAAGTTCATTGACTGGGCAAACTTTTTAATGTTTGAGACTTCTGCATTATGGTTTAAATGCTGTTCAGGCAGCATTTATGGTGGGTCATTCTTTATAGCAATGTGTCTTTCTTTAGGTAAGGTCATCATTTTGCCATTTTCCCAGAGTGATACCTTTATATGATTATGTACAAACCAAACCAAAAACAACCAACCAATAAAACTAAAAAAAATGAACACAACAGACACTCTGCCAAAGGGACTCCAACACAAGAATTAGCGCTTTGACACTCTGCCAAAGGGACTCCACCACAAGAATTAGCGCTTTGACACTCTGCCAAAGGGACTCCACCACAAGAATTAGCGCTTTGACACTCTGCCAAAGGGATTCCACTGCAAGAATTAGCACTTTGACACTCTGCCAAAGGGACTCTACCACAAGAATTAGCGCTGGTGAAGTCCCTTTGGCAGGGTGTGTAAACGCTAATTCTTGTGGTGGAGTCCCATTGGCCGAGTGTCCTTTATATGATTATGCCTTTACTCTTGTGGAAGAAGAGAAGCCGTGTGTGTGTGTGTGTGTGTGTGTGTGTGTGTGTGTGTGTGTGTGTGTGTGTGTGTGTGTACTTACTAACCTACATTTGTGATGCTGATACTTGCAAAGATTGAGTTCTGAGTTAACTTTGCTGTTTAATGTGAAAACTTTACAAGCTTTTTTTTCTTGCAGTCATCATGGAAGATGTGAGTGATGAAGCTAAGCGTCAGAAGCTGTCTGAACGCTGCAGATATTGGCCTGCATGCAAGAATGGTGATTCATGCATCTACCACCATCCCACTACCCCTTGCAAGTATGTAACATTGAGCAGTAGATTACTGTGATTTTCCTTTCAGTACCAAGGTTTGGAGCACTATAATGTAAAGATAACAGCATGCTATTGTGATTTTACTAGTATGACTATGTTTTACATTAGATTACCATTTAACGTATAGCTTTTTCCCCTTTCTTACTTTGTGGTACATCTTTTAGTATGGCGCATGGGAATTATGTGAGATAGTTTGTAATACACATTAAAAATGAAGCAGTTTAAATCACTAGCATGTAGCAGAACTCTAAGACCTGTGGTTGAAATTCAAATAGATTTCAGGGAATGCAAAAAGCATGTCTTTTCTTATCACTGTTGCTGTATTCCTTACATTAGGCATTCCCTGCCAAAGGCAGCCCGACATCCAGCCATTATACCAAAGCCTTTGGTTGTAAAAGGAACATCATACATCACACATATGCTTCTCATGCCCGATGTAGGACAAAAAGGTGACATGTGGATGTACCATCCTCAGAACTTCTTTGCCACCAGTCTGAACACCATCTTCTATTGTCGGTCTGAATGCTCCTTCATCTGCTGGTTGGCAAGCTGTTTTTCAGATAAGTGCCCCTTTGTTTTTTTTCCTCCTATCTTTTTTAACTTGTTTGTTGTTGGTTTCATGTCATCCAGAAAGGGGAAATGCCAGTGTGGGAAGCAAATTCCCCATAAGGACCATCATGAGCAGTGTCTGCTTTGCTTAGGTGCTTCTCATGACCGTACATCTTGTCCTATTTGTCAGGCATTTGTTCCAAAGTCTTTGTGTAGTTGTCTGTCCTCTTTAGCCTTTACTTACAGAACCATTATCTTAAATTGCTGCCTCAGGGTACTGTGGTGGAATCATCCCAGCCCGAAGGTCAGCTGTCTGAGAAGAAGGCGACCAGGAAAGTTCAGTCAGATTCTTTGGCTGTGCCGCCTCCACCGGACACCTTTCTCAAGGCTGGCGAAAGCCTGGAGGACTGCCTAGTTTTTCAGTTGGGTTCTTCAGCCGTGACCATTTCCAGGGCTGGCATGGATCTGGCTTCTCGCAAGTCCCCGGAGGCTCTGCAGATGTCTGTTTTGGATGTCCAGGGGGAACTGCAGCTGATTATTTCTGAAGGGCCTAGGAGGTGTTCCGCAAATCTTTGTTAGGGAGGAGAGTCCCAGTATGCTTATTGAGTGTCATCAGGGGTCCGTGCCACCTAAGAGTTTTAGGGCTGACATCCCCTTGAAAAGCAGAAAACTAAGCATATTTCTCTTGCTCCAGAAGATCATCAGTGTGAATGGCAGGATTTTCACACACGGCTTGTTTAATGCCCTTATGGCCTTGACGCCCCCTCAGTGGATCTCTGTTCCTGCTCTCCCTTGGTCTTTTACTCCTCTTAAAAGGCCTAGGGAGCAGGTTTCATCTCATGAGGATTTGGATTCTGATGAAGAATCCTTGTCCTATTATTCCTAAATTCCCTCTCCTTGGACTGTGGTTCTGAGGAGGAGGAATGTATTAGTCCTGATCGCTCTTTTGAGGAGATTTCTTTTGGAGATACAGTTTCCCATATGATTGAGTTTTTTAAGAGGGACTGTACCCAGGTCTTAGATGTCCAGGTCGGGTATTATGAACTCATTCAAGTGTAGTCTACCAAGCCCTCTGCTGTCCCTCCTGTTCTTACGGCCTTGTTAGACAATCTTTCTGCAGTTTCTCAGGCTTATGACTCCCAGCCCCCTGCTCCCAAAAAAACCTGATAGGTTTTATATGGTACCTGATGATTGCAAATTCCCTTACAAGTGCCCCTGCGCTTATCCCTTCTATTATTTCTGTTTCTTCTGATAAGTCACCTAAGATTTTACCTTCTACAAAGCTGCCCCCTTTGACAAGGACAGCAGAACTGTGGAGAGGTTGGGTAAGAAAGTGTATACTGCAGCTACTCTGGCCTTTCGGGCTGTGAATTACCAGACCCACATGAACAGGTATATTTTGGCTCTTCTCTGTCTGACCTTTCAGGTTATTTCAGACCTTCCTGACTCTGAGGGGAAGACTTCTGCTCTTTCTTTGTTATGGCCCTCTTCTCAAGTAGCTCACCATTCTGTTAAATGCAGTTATGATGTAGCTGATGCCTCATCTAGAGCTTTTGCCTTTGGTTGTGTGTTGAGGAGGTTTTCTTGGCTTCGCCTTCAGCCTCTTCCTGATGATATTAAGTCCCAGCTAATGGATGCTTCTCTAGATAATAAAAATCTCTTTGATTCTGTAGCTGCTGAGATGTTTAAGTCCTTTCAGGAAAAGGGTAAGGCTATGCAGGAATTGAAAATATTTTTGCTTCCCCATTCCCAAATTTCAGAGGAATTACCCTACTAAACCTGCCTTTGTCTGCAGACGTTTCGCCCTCCTCCCAAAGGTAAAAAGGGTGGTGTAAAGGCACCTCATGCTAAGTCTACTCAAACTCCTACAGCTCAGAAGCATCCTTTTCCAGACAAGCCAAGATCTGTCTGACCTTCTTTGTCCCTCACTCCTCAGTCACATTCCTCTGTCCCTTCGTCTTTCTCTGTCCCTTCCAGTTTGGTTAAGGATCATTTAGGATTATTGGGTTCTGTCCATCGTTTGTCAGGGGTATTACATGGTTTGGAAATCCCCCCCCCCTTTTAGGCATTACTCAGCCTCCTCAGGAACAGCTGCCCTTTTTTCCAGAGGCTCTTCAGAGCCTTTTGTCTCAAGGAACAATTCAAACGAGGAAGGGATTTTACTCCAGAATGTTTCTGGTTCCCAGGAATGAAGGCTCCTGGAGGCCCATTCTGAATCTCTCTCAGCTTCAACACCTTTTTGAAGGTTCCTTCCTTTCAGATGTTATACCTTCAAACCTTGTCTTCTCTTGTTCTTCCTCAGGCTTTCTTAGTTTCTCTGGATCACAAGGATTCCTATCTCCATACCCCTACTCATACCCTTTTCAGGAAGATTTTATGTTTCTCTGTTGCATCCTTGCATTTTTAGTTTTCTGCTTTGCCCATTGTCTTCTCTACTTCCCCAAAGGTCTGCACCAATTGCCTCGTTCCTGTGATTGCTTTTTGCAGGATGAGGGGTATAGCGACCTTTCCTTATCTTGATGACCTACTTATTCAAGCTTCATCTTCAGAGATTTTACTTCAACATCTTCACTAATGCTATTTGTCTCCTGCAAAGCCTAGGCTTTATAGTGAATTTCCAAAAAATAATTTCTAACTCCTTCTCAGGAATCCCTGCCTCCTCCGAAGGCTTTAACTCTGATGACATTCTTTCATTCATTCTGAACTCCATTACAGTGAGAGAGTTTCTAAGGGCTCTGGGATACATGGCTTCCATCATTCCTGTGCTTCCGCTGTTGATGCTTCATATGAAAAAACTCCATTGGTTCCTAACGTCAGTCTGGCTTCAACATTCCCATCCTTCAGATTTTCTGATTTCCCTTCTCCCATGGCTCAAACTGGAGCTTCAGTGATGGCTTCTTCAATTATCCCTCAACCCAGGGCTGCCTTTTCAACCTCCAGTCCTCACTCAGGAACTCTTCAGATGCCTCAGATGCAGAGTGGGGAGCTGCCTTTGATCCCCTGAAATTTCAGGATCTTTGGTTTCAGTCAAAGGGACGACCACATCAGTATCAAAGAGATGAGAGCTCTTCTCCTGGCTGTAAAAGCTTTTAATTCTCTTTTCCTTCCAGGGCCTGTCAAAGTCTTCACAGACAGTAACTCAGTGATGTGGTACCTGAACAAGCAAGGGGACAAGGTCTTTCTTGTGCAGACTAGCTCTTCAGGTTTGGGATCTGACTGTCCAGTATTAGGTGACTCTTCAGGCTGTTTGTAATTCTTCAGGTCAAAAGATTATGGCAGATTCTCTGAGAAGGTCCATAACTAACACAAACTCATGAGTGGATGTTTCACAGATTGGACATTGTCCACCAATGGGGTTATCCACAAGTAGATCTTTTTGCCTCCTCTCTGAACAGACAACTTACTCTCTTTTGCATCAGAGTCCCATGTCCTCTCTTTGGAAGATGGACACCCTCCCTTTTTCCTGGAAAGGGATGTTTTTTTTTATGCCTTCTCTCTGCTTCCTCTAATACCATAGTTCCTGTTCAAGATAAAGAGGATGCTCCCAAAATCTTGTTGCTGACTCTCTTTTGTCCCAGAAAACATTTGTTCCCTCTTCTGCATTTAGCTAAGGGCAATCATCACAAGTTATCTCACGCAGTGGGCCTACTCATACAAGACAAAGGGGTCTCTCATCCATCCCCACCTATCCACTCTTCAACTGACACTGTGGGCTTTAGGGTTTTGATCCCTTTTAGGCACCTTTTTTTTGGGGTTCTGTAGGAGGCATGGAAATCCAGTACCAGAAAATCTTATTTATCCAAATGGAAGAGATTTTCTGTTTGGTGTCTTTTTCATAACCTGAATCCATTTTCTGTTGAAGTTCCTTGGGTTCTTTGTTACTTGTGTGAATTATTAAGTGCTGGGCTGGCATACTCTTCTGTTAAAGCCCACCTATCAGCCATTTCTGCTTGTCTGCCTTTGACTCCCTTTTGGCTTCTAGATTTGAGGTCAAACAAAGGGGTCCTTCATATTAGGCCACCCAGAAAGCCTATTCATTCTATTGTTCTTGGAAGACTGTTCTTCTTCTGGCCGTTACCTCAGCCAGGTGGAAGTCTGAGCTGCAGGCCCTTATGGTTGTCCCTGCTTTTTTAGTTTTCCATAGGGAAAGGATGTCTCTTCGTACTAATCCTTTTTTTATGCCCAATGTGGTCAGTGAGTTGTCTCTTAATCAGTCAATTTATTTGCCCAGTTTTTCCCTTCTTGGCAGTCTGCTAGTGAGAAGGATGTTCATCGTGCATACAGCTGCAGTCATAACAGATGGGGTTCTCCTGCCGTCAGGCGGGTCCTCGGTCAGCCGAATTCCAAAGTCTAGGTCCGGCGTCGGTTGTCGTCACTTCTTCCCTAACTTCAGTGCGACAGGGGTATAAAAGAACCATCCGACGCCATTTTCTTCAGTCTTTCTTGTCGCGCGGTGCCTGAAGCAGAAGCAGTTCGCAAGTGCCGGTCGGCCAGCTCCTGAAATTACGAAAATTTTGCAACTGAAGTCTTCTTGAAAGCTAAGTACCCCGTTGGGGAAACTTTTCTTGCCTCAGACTGATGTCAGACAAAGTTAATAATTGTATTTCATGTGGGAAGCAAATACCGCATAAGGATTTTCATTCCCTCTGCATTCCTTGCTTAGGCCCAGACCACGACGTCTCGGTCTGTCGTTTTTGTGCTACATTCAACAAACGCACCATTAAGCATCGGGCGGAGTTTGCCCAGCACTATTTTGGCAAAAAATTTAACTACATTGTGTCGTCGGATACTCCGACTCCAGTTTTGACTAAAAGACGCAAAGATAAGGACCGACACACAAGGTCCGCGGCCTCTACCGACACCACACCAAAGCTGACTACAGGTGGTCCGGTTCTCAGCGAGGTGCCTACGCAGCCCCTGCGTACTGACGACACTTCATTGGCGGTGTCTACTGTGCCCGAGGTCGCAGGCTCCTCGGCCCACACCCCGACTACAGATACCGAAGCCACTCTAGGTGGTGAAACTCAGAATGTAAACAGGTCTGCCTCCTCTCAAGGTGTCTTCAGGCCTTCCTCTTCTTTTTCCATCAAGGATTTCACTAAGTCTAAAGCAGCCATGCATTCTAAGAGACAAGCTACACAGGGCCCTTCTCCAGGCCCCATGCCTAAAAAACAGATGCTTAAAATGGCTGAGGATTTAATTACTCTTATCAGGGGTTCTCAACCCCCCCCCCCTCCTCGGACCAGGCCTCCATTATTTCAGAGCACTCTGATGAACTGGAACATTCATACTCCCCTTTTGAAGATTCTGATGCAGAGGAGTCCATTCCCTTTGTCTCCCCCCCCTGAGGATTACTCATTTGGGGAAACCTTGCATACCTTGACGGAACACTTCCACTGGGAAGGCCAAGAGTACTCAGAAAAGGCTTAGAGATTTTCTCTTGCTCCCTCAGCACAGGCCTCTGGCTATACCTCCTGTCTTAGACATACTAGATGATGTGTATTCGGAGGCCTGCCTTAACCCAGACTCTTTACCTGCAGCCCCAGTCAAGCCTGACAGGTACTACCGGGTTCCTGACTCACACCAATTCTTATACAAAAGCCATGCGGCTGACCCAGAAACTATCTCACAGGGCCCCAAGGGAATTAAGGCCTCCACTGCTAAAAATCCATTTCCTTCAGAGAGAGATTCCAGATCTTTAGAAAGGTGGGGAAAAAAGGTATACACCTCGGCCATCTTAACCATGAGGGCATTAAACTGCCAGTTCCATATGTTAAAGTACCAACAGTTTCTGTTATCACAGTTGAGAAGCAAAATGTCACAACCTGAACAACCAGACTTGAAGGAGTTGCAGGATTGGATGCATAGTGCAGAACAAGTGGGTAAACATACCTTGCAATGTGGTTTTGATGCTCTAGAGGCCTCATGTAGAGCTGCTGTTACAGGATCAGTCATACGTAGACATGCCTGGCTCAAGGAGCAAACCTTACCAGATCATGTCAAAGCTAAATTACTAGATGCCCTCTACAAAAGATGTATTATTTGGTGTTAAAGCTGAGGAGGTATTAAAGAAAATGGAGGAAAAGGCTAAATCAATGCAAACAGTGAAAGATTTTCTACAGGTACAACCTCCACGTTTCAGTAGAAATTGGCCTTCCAAAAATTGGTCCTTTCCAGCCACGGACAGACCCCAAAGAGGTAGATACAGGCGCCCGAGAGGCAGAGGGCAATCTCAAGGATTGTTTAGAGGCAGACAATGGCAAGCTCCTACACAAAGAGGTGGTGAGGATTGTTCACAGCCATTCAGAAAGCAAACCCAATGACTTTCCCCTTTGCATGCCAAGCAAGGCTCAAATGGCAGCACCCTTAGGCGGAAAACTGGCATTATTTTCAAAAAATTGGAATATTGTCACAAAAGATAAATGGATCCTGGACATTATAAACAGAGGCTACAGATTCCATTTTCACACCCTTCCACAAACGAGAGGCATGCCAAACCTGCCACACAATCAAAGGGCAGAGGCACAAAGACAAATTTCAGATCTCATGGACATGAAAGCTATTCAAGTGGTACCTACTCAAGAACAAGGTCAAGGTTTTTATTCCAGACTATTCCTGGTATCAAGGAAGGGAAAAGATATGACACCTATTTTGGACCTATCCATCCTAAACACATTTTTACTTGTGCCAAAATTCAAGATGCTCACATTACAGCAGCTTCTTCCCATGCTGGGCAAGGAGTCTTGGCTGGTAACATTGGACCTCAAGGAGGCATACCTGCATGTCCCAATCAGACAAAATTGCAGAAGATACCTCAGATTTCTTGCAGGTTCAACCCATTATCATTTCTCTGCATTGCCCTTTGACTTATCTACTGCGCCCAGAGTATTCACGAAATGCCTGGCATCAGTAATTGCCTACTGCAGACTTCAAGGGATACAAATATACCCATATTTGGACGACTGCCTGATCCAAGCGGACAGCAAGCACATACTTCTGAAACATCTGGCTTTTGTAATAATGTTGTTGAATTCTCTGGGGTACACAGTCAACAAAAAGAAATCAAGGCTAATACCCTCACAAAAAATAATTTTCCTGGGTGCCAACTTGGACACAAACACCCAGATGGCCTACCTCACGCCAGATAAACAGGGGCAACTAACTCAATACTTCAGAAAACTAGCAAGTTTCACCAGGCTGACTGCAAGGAAAATCCTGCAGGCTCTGGGATTCATGGCATCTTGCATCTTACTAATCCCATGTGCAAAGCTGCATATGAGGAAACTTCAATGGTACCTGAAAAACCTATGGTCTCAACACAGCCACAGTTTGGAAACAGTAATACCACTGATTCCATGTCTTCAAAAGGAATTTCTGTGGTGGGCTCAAGCATGCCAAAGAAACACAGGTCTCCCATTCTGCAAGTCTCAAGCAAATCAAGTCATCACAACAGACGCCTCAGACTACGCCTGGGGGGCGCACATGACAGATCGGTGCATTCAGGGCAAATGGTCCCAAAAAGAAGAGCACCTACACATCAATCAAAAGGAAATGCTAGCAGTAATAAACGCTATTATAGCTTTCAAAGACCTTCTGCATCCAGGCCAACTATTGATAAGGACAGACAACACCACAGTAATGTGGTACATAAACAAACAGGGAGGAACCCATTCATACCCCCTATGCAGGCTGGCCATGTCACTTTGGAACATGGCTCTGGAATTACAAATCGAACTTCAAGCACAGTACTTGCCAGGCAAGGAAAACACGCTGGCAGACAACCTAAGCAGAAATATGACAGACCCACATGAATGGAAGTTGCACCCTCAAGTTTTTACAGAAATAATTCAAGCATGGGGAAGGCCAGACATAGATCTCTTTGCCTTCCACAAAAACCATCAATTGACAAAATTCTGCTGAGGAACTTTTCATCCACAGGCCTGGAGAGTGGACGCTCTCTCTTTCAGTTGGACAGCAATGACAGTTTATGCCTTTCCACCTCTTCCTCTGCTGCCCAAAGTTCTATTAAAAACCAAAGCAGACAGACCAAAGATGATTCTCATTGTTCCAAACTGGCCAAGACAGCACTGGTACCCACACCTGAGGAGCCTGACGCATTCCCCACCATGGACCCTACCTCTAATGCTTCTTCTTCTGACTCTGCTTCAAAACTCTTCACAGTCAGCTGAAAACACTCAATCTGGCCGCATGGAAGATTCCTTAACTTCACAACAGACCCTACTCTCCAAGGAGGTGCAGGATGTCATTTTGGAGGCCAGAAGGCCTTCTACTAGGAAAGCTTACTCCGCAAAATGGAAGCGATTTTGTGCCTGGAATGAGAAAAAGGGCCAGAATCCTGGAATACTGAATTTACCTCAAATATTACAGTATCTAGCTGAGCTGCTAAGCAGTGGACTTTCATTCTCCTCCATCAAAATCCATGCCTCAGCCATTTCTGCAGAATACAACACTGATCCTCCTTTGTTCTCTCATCCCTCTTAAGACAGTTCCTCAGAGGGGCTAAGAATATAAAACCCCCAAGGAAACAACCAATACCTGCTTGGGACCTCAATTTCATTCTAGAAAAGCTGACCTTGCCTCCTTTTGAGCCAGCTGCCTCAACAGATTTGCAATATTTGTCCTGGAAAACAGCCTTCCTTCTGGCTATCACCTCAGCTCGCAGGGTATCGGAACTACAAGCCCTCATGTCTGTGCAGCCTTTCATCATTTTCCATCAGGACAGAGTTTCCTTATGAACCAATCCGTCCTTTATGCCAAAGGTGGTATCCAGGGTAGCTTTGAATCAGGCTATTCACTTACCTACCTTTTACCCTAATCCTCAAAACAAAGGGGAGAGACTACTACATTCCTTGGACATCCACAGACAGCTACGTTATTATTTGGACAGAACAAAGCCTTTCAGAAAATCAGAACAACTCTTTGTGTCCTATGCTATAGGAGCTCAAGGGAAGCCAATTTCCAAACAGACAATCTCAAAATGGATAGCCCACTGCGTACGCTTTTGTTACTCTTTTCATGGTAAAACTGTGCCTGCAGGCATCAGGTCTCACTCCACAAGGGCCACAGCTACCTCTGCAGCTTTCCTCAGAGGAGTTCCTACCAAAGATATTTTGGAAGCAGCCACTTGGAGTTTTGTGCATACCTTCTCCAAGCAGTACCGCCTACCATTATACTCCAAAACTAGAGCAGGCTTTGCCACTGCAGTCTTGCAGGGCATCCTGGCTCCTCCTAGTTCCACCTAGTGCCTACCACCCCTTTTTTAGCTTTGGGATTCTACCCATCTGTTATGACTGCAGCTGTATGCACGATGAACATAGTACAGTTTTGTACCTACCATAAATGTAGATGTTCGAGTGCTAATACAGCTGCAGTCCAGGTTTCCCTCCCTCCTTCCCCTCTTGGGACAGGCCTATTGGCTAACACCTCCTCATACAACTTGATTGGGGTATTCATTTATGGTGTATTTGCTTGCAACTACTGTTTTTTGATTATATTGCACTGCATTATTACATAAATTTATGTATTGCCTTCCTTCTGGGGGCACCTGACATCTGGGGCAAGAAAAACTGAAGAAAATGGCGTTGGCTGGTTCTTTTATACCCCTGTCGCACTGACGTCAGGGAAGAAGCGACGACAACCGACGCCGGACCTAGACTTTGGAATTCGGCCGACCGAGGACCCGCCTGACGGCAGGAGAACCCCATCTGATGTCCTTCAAGGATGCATCTGCAGTCCTTACAAATGGGTTGTCCTGTCGTCAGGCAGCCCCTCGGTCGGCCGGATTCCAAAGTCTGGGTCTGGCCTCGGCTGGTGTCGCACTTCACCCGACGTCATAGCTGCAGTTATTCGGGTATAAAGGCATCAGCCGACGCCATTTTCCCCAGTCTTTCTTGTCGCGTGGCCAAGCAGAAGCTGTTCGCAAGTGCCGGTCGGTCAGAACCAGAGATTACTACTACCGAATACTTCTACTACTACCGAAGACTTCTAAAAAGCTAAGTACCCCATTGGGGACTCTTTCTTGCCTCAGCCGATGTCAGAAAAAGTGAATAACTGTTTAACTTGTGGGAAACAAATACCTCATAAAGATTTCCACTCTTACTGCTTACCTTGTTTAGGCCCAGACCACGACGTAGCAGCTTGTCTAGCCTGTGCTTCTTTTAACCGACGGACGCTTAGACGTCAGTCGGAATTTGCTGAGGACTTTTTCAGCTCCGATTTTGCTTACATTATGCTGTCGGATCCTCCGACTACGCAAATATCTAAAAAGCGCAAGGAAAAGGACCGACACTCGCGGTCCGCGGTTTCGGCCGAAACCGCGGTTAAGCCAACCGCGAGTATCTCGGTTTCGGCTGAAACCGAGCAAGCGGTTCTTCCTTCAGCCGAAATGAAATCCCACCTGCTCTTGCAGTTTCTCAGGAATTATCTGACACTATCCCCTTGGATATTTCAACCCCTGCACATGGAGCTGCTAGGCCACCTGCAACCATGTCTATTAAGGCCTTTGCCATGGCTAAAGCAGCTAAAACTACTAAATCTGTGCCTGCTAAGACCCCCTCTCACAGGCCTAGCTCTAGTTCACAAATGCTTAGTCTAGCAGAGGATCTCATTTCTTTAATCCGGGGATCACAACCTCACCCAGACAGGGCCTCTCACCCACCTCCAGAGAAGAGGCCTAGAGCAGAGCCCCCTGAGCCAGTTTCTACAGATGATTCCTCTGATGATTCAGATAATACAAACCCTCCAGAGGGTCCTTTCTCCCCTTATGAAGACTCTGATGCTGAAGAGTCCATTCCTTCTGCCTCTCTGCCTGAGGAATTTTCCTTTGGGGAAACCTTGCATGCTATGAGGGAGCAATTTCAGTGGCAGGGCCAGGATTTCTCAGACTCTAGAAAAAGGCTTAGAACTTTTCTGCATTTACCACAACATAGGCCTTTAGCCATACCTCCAGTTCTCTCTGTTGTAGATGATGCATTTAATGATGCTTGTACTGCTCCTGATTCACTACCTCCGGCCCCTGCTAAGCCCGATAGGTACTACAGGGTCCCAGACACGCATTATCATTTGTATAAGGCTCCTTTTGCAGATCCCGAGACTATCTCCCAGGGACCTAAGGCTGTAGCAGCTACCTCTGCCAAAAACCCTCCCTCTGAAAGGGAATCCAGGTCCTTAGAGAGATGGGGTAAAAAAGTTTACACTTCTGCTACTCTTTCAGCTAGGGCCTTGAACTGTCAATTCCACATGATCCAGTATCAAGAATTCATGCTAGACCAGTTAACCAAAAAGCTGTCTTCGGATGAACCATTAGACAAAAAATCTGTTCAGGAAATGGTACATAACATACAGCAAGTCAGTAACCATTCCTTAAAATGCGGCTATGATGCACTGGAGGCTTCCTTTAGATCAGCCATGACTGGCACAGTTATCAGAAGGCATGCATGGTTAAAAGAGCAGACCTTACCAGACCATGTCAAATCAAAGCTACTAGATGCTCCCATGGACAAGATCAATTTGTTTGGCTCTCCTGCACAACAGGTGCTGAAGAAGATGGAAGAGAAGGCAAAATCTGTCCAAACAGTTAAAGATTTCTTACAGGTCCAACCTCCAAGGTTTAGCAGGAATTGGCCCTCCAAGAATTGGTCCTTTCCAGACTCCTCCAGAGCTCAGAGAGGCAGGAGTAGGCGTTCAAGAGGCAGAAGTCAATCCAGGGGTGCCTACAGGGGACGCCAGTGGCAGGGTAACAACCAGCGAGGTACAGCCACAGACACAGCCACCACCACTACTACAGGACAATCACAGTGACTTGGCTCTGGCACCGCCTACCAGGGAACAACTAGAAGCACCCTTAGGCGGGAAGCTAGCCTTATTTTCAGTAAACTGGCATTTCATCACAAGAGACAAGTGGATTTTGCAGACAATAGACCAAGGTTACAGGTTTCACTTCCATACTCTACCAAGGAAGAGAGGAATGCCAAACCTACCTCCAAATCAAAAGGCAGAAGCTCTAAAACAAATAACTCAATTATTAAGGATGAGAGCTGTAGAAAAGGTACCATCTATGGAGCAAGGGCAGGGATTTTACTCCAGACTCTTCCTGGTACCAAGAAAAGAAAACAAATGGAGACCTATTCTCGACCTGTCCGCTTTAAACACATTCCTCATTGTTCCAAAATTCAAAATGCTGACCCTACAGCAGCTTCTTCCCATGTTGGGCAAGGAGTCTTGGCTGGTAACTCTAGATCTCAAGGAGGCATACCTGCACGTCCCCATACGACCAAATTGCAGAAGATACCTCAGATTTCTTGCAGGATCAGAGCATTATCAATTCTCAGCATTGCCCTTTGGCTTATCTACTGCGCCCAGAGTGTTCACGAAATGCCTGGCATCAGTAATTGCTCATTGCAGGCTTCAGGGAATCGAAATCTACCCTTACCTGGACGACTGCCTGATACAAGCGGACAACAGAAACAAGCTAGCAAAAGACTTGAAAAGGGTCATTTATCTACTACAAGCCCTGGGATACACAGTCAATATAAAAAAGTCAAGGCTGATACCATCCCAAAGGATAACCTTTTTGGGTGCAGAGCTGGACACATCGAAACAAATGGCATTCCTAACAGTAGAAAAACAGGAGCAACTCCCTCTCTACTTCTTGGCATTAACAAAGCACAACCATCTAACAGCAAGAAAAGTCCTGCAAGCCTTGGGTTTCATGGCATCCTGCATAATATTGGTTCCACATGCCAGACTGCATATGAGAAAGTTACAGTGGTACCTAAGGAATTTATGGTCTCAGCACAAGCACAGCCTAGAAACCCAAATTCCAATAATCCCATGCCTGAAGCAAGAATTCCAATGGTGGGCTCAGGCCTGTCAATCAAACAAAGGATTGCCCTTCCACAGCACTCAACCAAGCCAAACCATCACAACGGACGCCTCAGACCTCGGCTGGGGGGCCCACATGCTGGACAAGTGCATACAAGGTTTATGGACTCAAGACCAACTGCACCTACACATAAATCAAAAGGAAATGCGGGCAGTAAAACTGGCAATTCAGGCATTCAGACCATTTCTTCGACCAGGTCAACTGTTGATAAGGACAGACAACACCACAGTTATGTGGTACATCAACAAACAGGGAGGCACACATTCGTACCCTCTATGCCGGATGGCAATGGACCTCTGGAATGTGGCCCTGAGCTTCAACATTCAGTTACAAGCAATTTTTGTACCAGGAAAAGAAAACATTCTAGCAGACATACTAAGCAGAACTACCACGGATGCCCACGAATGGATGCTGCATCCGGACATCTTCAAAACCATTACAAGAAAGTGGGGACTCCCAGAAATAGACTTATTTGCATCCCCACGCAATCACCAACTGAAGAAATACTGCACAAGGACGTACCACCCACTTGCTTGGAAAGTGGACTCCCTATCTTTCAGTTGGAAAAACCTGACAGCATATGCATTCCCACCACTTCCTTTGATGCACAAGGTGCTATTGAAGATCAAAGAGGACCGTCCAAGGATCATTCTGATAGCTCCCGACTGGCCAAGACAACATTGGTACCCATTACTGAGGAGCATGTCTCGGGAACAAATATGGCCCCTACCCCTAGTTCCCTTGCTGTTAACACAGAACAACTACAACACTCTGCATCCAAACCTGAAAACACTGAAGCTGACTGCCTGGAACATTGCATAAGACCAATTAACCCAAATTTATCCCAAAGGGTTAAAGACATTATCTTGGAGGCTCGCAGACCCTCAACAAGGAAAACTTATTCAGCAAAATGGAAAAGATATCACATTTGGAGTACTGCAAAAGGAGAAAATGTGTCACTGGTAAACATAGCCAACATCCTGGAATACTTGGCAGAGCTCTTCCACAACGGCCTGTCCTACTCTTCCATTAAGATTCATGCATCAGCTATTTCAGCAGAATACGACTTGGATCCTCCAGTCTTCTCACATCCTCTGCTCAGGCAGTTTCTGAGAGGAATTAAAAATGTAAAACCACCTAGGAAGCCACCATTGCCAGCATGGGACTTGAACTTTGTGCTAGAAAAATTGACACTCCCTCCATTCGAACCAGCAGCAACAGCAGAATTACAATACTTATCATGGAAAACTGCTTTCCTGCTTGCAATCACTTCAGCAAGAAGGGTATCTGAGCTACAGGCATTAATGGCAGTACAGCCCTTCCTGATCTTCCATCAAGATAGAGTGTCCATGAGAACAAATCCTACTTTTATGCCTAAGGTGGTCTCCAGAGTATCTTTAAATCAGGCTATCCACCTACCTACATTCTTCCCCAACCCACAGAACAGGGGAGAAAGACTGTTGCATACCTTGGATGTACATAGACAATTACGCTACTACCTGGACAGGACCAAGGGCAATAGAAAAACTGACCAGCTACTGGTAGCATAAGCAACAGGAATGGAAGGAAAAGCAATTTCAAAACAGACAATCTCTAAGTGGATAGGAAATTGCATTAGATTTTGTTACTCCTACCATGGGAAGAAAACTCCAGAAAACATCAGGCCTCACTCTACAAGGGCTACAGCCACTACCACAGCTTTTCTACGAGGAGTGGCTACCAAAGACATTTTAGAGGCTGCTACTTGGAGCTCCGTGCATACATTTGCCAAGCATTATAATTTACCTTTATACTCTAGATCCGAGCAGGTTTTGCCACTGCTGTTTTGCAAGGGATCTTAACTACACCATAATTTTATTTCTCCTCCTCCCCCAGTTTGGCTATGGTATTCTACCCATTTGTAAGGACTGCAGATGCATCCTTGAAGGACATAGTACAGTTTTGTACCTACCATAAATGTAGATGTCCGATAGGAATGCATCTGCAGTCAGGATTACCCACCCTCCTTCACCTCTGTGGTACTCCTAGGGTATTTGCCCATCTTGTAGCTAGCTGGGGGAATCTATTATGGTGTATTTGTTTGTATATATGTACATACTTGCTTATCTTTTGTTTGCTCTCTACTATTTGGAATCATTGGCATTTATCCAAATTTAGCCTTCCTAGAGGGCACCTGGCATCTGGGGCAAGAAACACTGAGGAAAATAGCGTCGGCTGATGCCTTTATACCCGAATAACTGCAGCTATGACGTCGGGTGAAGTGCGACACCAGCCGAGGCCAGACCCAGACTTTGGAATCCGGCCGACCGAGGGGCTGCCTGACGACAGGACAACCCATTTGTAAGGACTGCAGATGCATTCCTATCGGACATCTACATTTATGGTAGGTACAAAACTGTACTTTATGACTGCAGCTGTATTAGCACTCGAACATCTACATTTATGGTAGGTACAAAACTGCACTTTCTTCACACCTTGGATATGCATAGCCAACTCAGATGATATTTGGATAAAACTAAAGCCCTTCATGAATCTGAGCAGCCTTTTGTATCCTTTTATCCAAGGTCTTTAGGTTTGGCTGTTTACAACCAAATTATATCCCCTTGGATGTCTAAGGCCATTTCCTTTTGTTACTCTCTTCTTGGGAAAGCCTTCCTTCTTCTGTTAAGGCTGATTTTACCAGGGCAGTGGCTTCTTCTGGTGTTTTTTTTTTCAAAGGTTTGGATATTAACTCCATTCTTGAGACAGCTACTCTGTCTTCTGTGCATACTTTTACCAAGCAGTATAAATTGGATGTAGTTTCTAGGGCTAGAGCCGGATTTGCCAGGGCTATCCTGCATGCTTTTCTCGAAGGCTGTGCTGAACCTTCCTCCTGTCAACTTCCTGAGCTTTTGTGCTCTCCCTGTTGTAATGAATACTGCAACAGTGATATGGAAGGACATGGTACATTTGTGTAAAATCTTACCATAACAGTAGATGTCCTTCTCTTCACTGTTGCAGTATTTGATCCCTCCCTTCTCTCCCAGTTTCTTTTTCCTTCTGGATGTACATTTCCTCTTTTCTCTTTAGACTGTTATTCCTCCTGGGGCTTTTCAGTTCTGAGGATGGTACATCTGTACGTCACCTTTATGCTCTACGCTGGGCACAGGGAGCATATGTGTGATGTATGATGTCCCCCGAAGGCATTGGTATACTGGCCAGACATCAGAATGCCCTTGGCAGGGAATCCATACTGTAAGGAATACAGGAACAGTGAAAAGAAGGACATCTGCTGTTATGGTAAGATTTTATACAGTTCTACTTTTTAATCCGATCTATCCTAATTTTGCAAGGCATAGAGAATATTGTTACAGGGATTTTGAGATCCATACCCCACCCAAAACAGATTCAGAATTTCAAAAGCAAATGGTTTTAGTAATCACTCTTGTTTCATTCTTAGTCATCAAATCCCCCCCTTGTTGGGTGCTGTTTCCCCCATTCCCAATCTTACTTTTTCCTAGTCTGTGATTCATATAGTTATGATGCTAATACAAGATCACAGTTTGTGTGGCTTCACCGTACATTCTTGTAGGTTTTTTTCCTTTCCCTACTGCTGTGCACCAGTGGATTTAGTGGAAGCATGTTGACCCACTAAAAATAATTTCAGTGAAGGGAAACAGTTTGAAACTTCTTGCAGAAACTACCTTCAGTGAACATAGAACTTTTTTTTTCTTGCTTGGGAGGCACCCCCACATCCTCTGGACCAATAAATACTAACTCCAGGTTTGTATAACAGTGGAGAAAGAGGCAAAACTCCACCGTAACCTAAGTTAGTTTTGGCAAACAGCATTTGAACATTTTACGCTTGCTGGAACTAGCTTTGCCAATTTGAAACATTCCCGATTTGGTATAGTTAAATAAGGGTGTTATTGGAGCTATCTTTTTAGATTGCAGATTATTTCTCCTTTCACAACTATTGTTATGCTGCCATTGAGTTGGTGTATTTAAATGAGTGGGGTGTAGAGTACACAGGGGCTTCTGTCATGCAGAAACATTATTGAAATGTCATACAGAATG
The DNA here is from genome assembly GCF_019279795.1 of Protopterus annectens. Lineage (NCBI taxonomy): Eukaryota > Metazoa > Chordata > Ceratodontiformes > Protopteridae > Protopterus > Protopterus annectens. Next base: position 181,087,403 of record NC_056737.1, on the reverse strand, counting down.
GTATATAGAAGAGTTTTGCTGTAGATTATTGTGAACAACCAGTTGGATTTTCAAGTGGTTCTGTTTCTGACTTGTAAGATAGCTAGCATACAGAAGTCACTCATTAAGGTTATAAAGAGTCCAAGGGTTTTTTTAGATGCATGTCCAGTGGCAGCACTGGATGCTTTAACTAATATTTAATTTGAAAAGTCCATTACCAGGGGATTTTAAGTTAGTATAATTTTCTCCACCATCAGAGTTCTGCAAAAAACTTAGAGGTTCCTCTTTGAGGGATGTCCTTATACCTCTACCATTGCTATGATGTAACAAACATTCCATAAGGGGAGTGCTTCTTGTTATGTTCAAAGTTTAGATCATGATCCTTGCTGTCATCAGTAGAACCCTGAGTTCACATGGCTAAAACACCATCACAGTAAGTGTAGGTATGGCTGTCATTAAAAGTTAACACCAAAACACTGTCTTCAGACAGATCATGACATGGAAAACTGATACAGGTGCTGACAGTTTAATCTTGTCATTTGAACTTAAAAGAGAATGCTTCTAGCTTGCTTTGTGACAAAACAACTGTGACCTTTAACAACTCCTGACATTGAAAATGTCAGGATGGTCCTCCACTTAATTGGGATCTTAGAACAAACCTGTCCTTCGTTCAGCATTTGTTCTTTACAAGGACAGAAAGTCCTGTAGAGAGAAACTTACATTACTGAGTAAATACTAGAAGTAGTAACTCTGACTTTGGTGGTTGAGTGATTCATTGATAAGAAACCAAATGTTTTGTGGTATAAGAAATTGCGAAACAAGGGAGGGGCTATTAAATGACAGTTACACCCTAAACATAGCATTTCCTTTTCACAAAGTGCATTTTATTCCTTACAAAATGGTATGGATTCTGTGTCATGTAGAAAAAACATGCAGCAGTGTCCCTTCAGTGGTATGGTATTCAACTTCTTCAATATACATCATGTTGTGTTTGAACAAACTCTCTTGATACTTTCATTAGAAACTTATCTTCCTGTATAATCTATGCTGAAAAGAAGGCATTTTTTATAAGTGGTGTAAAAGCCAAACCAGGTGTATGCAAAAGAAGTTTTATGCGGATAGTAATATGAGAATGAGCTGTGAGCTGCATGCCAGCAGTATGGAAGTTAAAATAGTCTATACAATGCAGTCTAAAATCTCCTGTGATCACTGAGACAGTAGTACAAGTCAAACTGTTCAAGAATTAGTAATTAAAGTACTGATTTGAACTAAACCGGCATAGAATTAAATATTTTATCTGATGATACTTTTAAACTGTAGAGGTCCACTGGCACTGAACAGAGAGCCAGTGTGTAGATTAAGTCCTCCTCACCTGCAAGAACTCAATTCATGAGATATCAAATTATTTTTTTTAACCCTTTATTAAATTTTCACTTAAGACATAGGCAAATATACATTAAAAAAGCAAACAAACCTTATTAACATTTCTTCTATTTGCATACATTATACATCACATATCTTTTCTTTGTAATTATCATCAGTCCAACATTATATAAATTGCTGAATTCCTGCCTTCCTTTAAACCTAAACAGGCATAGATGGAAATATTTTGTCTGATGATACTTTTAAACTATAGAGGTCCACTGGGACTGAACAGAGAGCCAGTGTGCAGATTAAGTCCTCCTCACCTGCCAGAACTCAATTCATGAGATATCAAATTATTTTTAACCCTTTATTAAATTTTCACTTAAGACATCGGCAAACATACATTAAAAAAAGCAAACAAACCATATTAACATTTCTTCTATTTGCATACATTATACATCACATATCTTTTCTTTGTAACTATCATCAGTCCAACATTATACAATTTGCTGAATTCCTGCCTTCCTTTAAACCTCGCTCCTCCTCCTGAACATTATTCTGCACATATTGTTCCCACAGTTTCCATTTATATTTATGTAATTTGCTTGATCCCTTTTCCAAAGGTACATGTTCTAATTCTTTTATCTGTTTTGTAGTATCCAGTACTTCAAATACAGTTGATTTAAACTTTGATATTCATTTTCTAGTAATGTGAAAGAAGGATACCCAGGCAGATCCAGCAGTACTAGGAACAATGGGCCTTATAAAAAATAATTTACAGTTGTAATTAGATTTTTTTTTACCGATACATATAACTCCATATGAATTGTAAGAGGAGTCAGTTCTGGGTACATAGCAAGTGCTGCGAAGAGCACTTCTGACTAACATCAAAGATTGAAACAATACTAAGTTCATGAACTTTAATCATACTTTGACTTAATAATGGAGTCTATTCCAGTGTGGTATTAAAAACCCAAAAGACTTTGAGAAATTTAACTCAAGTAAATGGTATAGTTATTGTTATGAAGCAAGAAAAGATTTGTATTTTTATTGACCCACAGGATCTGAATAAAGTTATTAAAAGAGAACATTATTCATTACTTCAGATGAGGAAGTGATTTCAACAGCACCACATACCATTCTTTCAATAGTAAATGTAAAGCAGTGATTCTGGTAAGTATTGATAGATGAAGAAAGATGCAAGTAATGTACATTTACTATGCAATTAGGAAAGCACAAATTTGTTAGCCTTAGATTTAATAGTTCATCAGTATTAGAGGTATTCCAGAAGGCTGTTTTGGAGGCAAGGAAGGTGTTGTACATATAATAAAATGAACAGTTTGTGTAAGGCTGGGCACAAGAAGGGTACAAGAGACTGGTACAGCTGCTAAATAGTTTGAGATAGCAAAATTGCAAGTTAAAAAGGGGCAGATGTGGATTAAGAAAAAGGGGCAGATGTGGAATAAGATTGAAAAGTCTGAAATACATGGGTCATGTTCTGATGTCAGTGGGACAAAAAAACTCTTGCATGTGCCAACGTCAGAAGGCAAGCAGACTCTGTTAGAGGTTTATAAGAATGGTGCAGTTTATTGAAATGTTTGTACTGAGTAAGCATTTGCTGCAAAATGTAGCATGGAGATGAAATTATGCATAGGGGAAGAGCTCTGAAATGTTCAAAATGTTCAGGAAACTATTTACAGATGCAGACACTTTGAAATACTGTGCTGTGAATAAATACCCAGCTCTGTGGCTTAGAGGGATGTAAACTGAAGTATGTCCCAGGTGACCCTGGCATTAGGGGAACAGGGTTGGTCAGAGACAAGAGTGAGAGGCAGAGCCATCTTGCCTCTCTCAAAGTGAAAAGTGGGGTGCACATGCTGTTAGCACTCATGTAAAGAAGATCATCCCTGGTTAATACCAGGGAGGGTAATCTGTGGTGACTCATGGCAGGGAGCAGGAGTGTTTGGTGCCATACCCCCCAGCATAATGTGGGACTGCTCAGTACAGACACACCATTGCATGGCCACATTCAGACATATTACTGTGCATGTGCAGGTGGTGTAGGTCATCAAATAGAATACCTCAAACCACCGGATGTTTGCCAGAATGATGTCCCATCTCAGCTGATCTCACACTGGTGAAAGTGAATGAATTTACCATTTGGCTGAGAGGTGGATAGATGATCAGCAAGCAATGAGGGTAAAGTGAGAAAAATATAAAATACTGTAATGCTAATAAGATAAGCTATTTGGATTGCAAGCATGCTGTTCAGAAAAGTATGAGAACTGTGATCCTACAATAGAAAGACCAGCTGCCTGTGGTGCAAGAGCATTTACATATACATAAACCTTTTGTAATAGTGTATGGGTATGAGAGATTCTTTGAATATTTCCATGGTAAATAAGTTCATGTGCCACTTCTATTCGTATAGCATGATAAAGCCTGGATTACATCCCAAAAAACCTGAATATATTGGAATAGGCACTTGCTAGATTAGGTAGGGGAGGGAGAGGACTGAATGGGACTATACTTATTCACCTTTGTCAGTGGAAAAAAGTCAGGCACATGTCTGGAGGCACAAAAAGTGCACCGGCTCCTTAGCAGAGACCAGTGAAGCCTGTACAGTGTACTGTTTCTTGGTGACAGAGTCATCTCTGGGTTAATGTCACTTGTGGGGGTGAGAGCTAGTCCCACACTATTGTAACTGCACATCCTCCTGAAGCACTTACTGGGAGGTTTGAGTTAAGTAAGAAAAAGCCTGTCTATCTGCACATATGATGGTCCTACTTCCAGTTCACTTGATCCTTACCTCAGGAATGAATGGGTTGTAGAGCTGTTTTCAGGGGAACAAATGGATCATTGAGGAGGCTGGAAAGCAAATCTGATAGCCAGTGGAAGTGGATCAAAGAAGAAAAAAAAATAAGATCAGCTGGAGACAGACCAAACACATTTTTTTTGCTTTTGTTTTTGTTTGTACAAGGTACCCCTAAAGTTGCAGAGGATGCTAAGATCAAGGCAAACCCCAGATGTGAAGGGGCAGGAGACAGCAGCAGAAGAAACAAGAAACAAAATATCCTTTCCCAGTAACATAGCTCTTTCTTTTTCTGGTTATAATAATTGACTCCACCTTCATGTGATGCCTGCTGTTCTCTGAGCAGCGAAATTAGGAGACAGGTTTTCTTCTTCTTCTTTTTTATTTCTGAAAAAAGACAAGCAGATACAAATAGACTACCAGAAGAGGAGTGACAGGGAATCTGTAAGTAGAGTTTTACAATACACCTCCTTTGCACCAAAATAACAGTAGTCTTTGTAACTCTGAAACTCCAAAATTTTCAGACTGTTTGTGCAGTGGAACCAGTTTCAGATTTAGAAAGGGGAACTAGAGTTAACATTATCTAGTTGGAGTGAACATATCCCTGTCTGCATACATGTTTTGGTGCACACTGTAGTATTTAGACTTACTCAGATTTGTTTATTTATATTTATAGGTGCAGACTGTGTACTGTATGCAAGTATTCGAGCCCCAACCTTCTTAGAAGGAAATGCTGCTTTAATTTCATATGCCTGACATCTGTGGTGCAGCATGGTGTAATATATGAGCATTATTTCTGGTGACAGTTTTCTGATGTACCCCACTTTCTTCACTGTTACTTTCAGCAGTTGCGCCTTCCTGTCTGTCCATTGTTTAATCTCTTGAACTGTTTCCTTACTACTACTACTGGTTCTTGTCTGTTTTGATTACTGATCTGTGAGTGGGTGATCATGTTTATGTCACCTTTGTCCATTGCTTTTGGTAATCTCTAGAAGCTGTCTTCTGGAAATAATTACTGGATTGCAGCTAAAGTCATCTGTCTTGATTCCCCTGCCCAAATAATGTCTTATACTTGGATGTTAATTGCTATCTTTTCTTGGGCCAAAAGATTTGCTCTCAGTGTAAGTGACCACTTACTGAGAGCAGGTCTTTTGGAGTTGGCTCTCTGGTCTAAGGCTGTTTATAACTAGGCATTACACCAAAGTAAGTCAGTTACACTGAGAGCAGGGCTTTTGGAGTCGATACAGATTTACTTAGAGCAACTCTTATGGAATCTTGCCCTCTGACCCCTAGGTTACACATTGATATCTCCTAAGTCCCTTTGTTTTTCCCTTACAGTGTCACATGAGGATCATCTCCTTTTCCCAGTGTTGCAGGCAGCCCTTTGACCAAAATGGAATATTCGATACATGTTGTGACCACATTACATTACTTATGGTGTCTTTCATCTGCAGTCCATTGCTCATAGTGTTGACTTTGGACACCACAGTCAACTGTCTTGCTTAGCCAGAAGATGATGTACATATTTTTATTTATAACACCATCACTGCCTTTTTCTAAATCTCTTGTCCATGTAAGGTTTACAATGATAGCAGACTGAGCAGGACAGACCAGACTTCACTACCCTCCACAGCAGTCTTCAGCTCAGTGTGTAGGATCTTCAGACATTCCCTGGAAAGTTGAGAGATGGAATCTCTTCACCATGTTCTGGGTTTGCACCTGGCCTCCTCCTGTTCTGCTATGTCTCCAATGGAAGGTTCTTTAGAGGTTTCATCACAGGGTGCCCAAACAGCCTCAGCTGACTCCTGTTAATATGGTAGACTAGTGAATGGACACTGAGGTTCTTCTAGAATGAAAATGTCCTCACTGTGTCATGAATAATGAGCCCAGTTACCCTAATAATGAGTATAATTTTTTGCTGCATGCTTCTACATGATCTCATCCTTTGGGTCACTGCCTACTTTTCTGTATAGTTTGTTTCAAACTACTTTTAAAAACCTCCAAGAAGTGAAGATGCAAGCATTTTAAATGCATTATCTAAAATGTCACATCATGCAGAGTAAAAACTAAATTAATCCTATGTCTATAGCATGTACAGTTGAGTCTTGTTATTATTTAACAACTGATCAACTTACTGAAAATTGCATGCTATGTGTAAAGGGTTATATCATAGTACACAAACTGCTGATGATATTTTATGTGTAGTATGTATAGCAGTAGAGTTAGTCATGTTTATATGTGTGCACTGGCTTGCACTAAGACCTGTGCTAACAGTGTCTGGGGTTTCGTTTCTGACTTCTACTCACTATCCTTCTGAACTGTGCATGTTCTGCCTTTGCCTGTATGGATCTTCATCAGGTACTGCTGTTTTATCCCATTACGTATGTTTGTGTGTGTGTGTGTGTGTGTGTGTGTGTGTGTGTGTGCGCGCGCGCGCGCGCTCACATAGCATTTGTCTAAACTGCTTAAGGTTGACATGAAAATGGTTGACAAAATAAAGGTCTAAAACAGATAATATTGGCAGAATCGATATTACACTAGTGAGGGTTATATGCCTTTTCCCCACTGTAGTGTGACTTAAGTGTCACTATATTTAATCAGCAGAGGTGGTAGGGGGATGTTAAACTATATTAACATAAACATTATACTTCACATACATTGCTGTATATCATATAACCTAAGCAATATTACATAAATTATTCAATTCCTGCTTTTTTAACAAGAAACATCTTCATTAAACCATCACTTACTACATAGACAGTTATACATTTATATAAATGAAAACAAACGACACCGACACAATCCTAGTCGCAAGCATTTTACATCACAAACCATACTGACACACTCCCAGTTGCAAACATTATACATCACTTATAACCTACCCAATCTTACTCACTCAAAAATTACGTAGCTCATTTAAGTCCTGCAGCTTGTTAGGCACCATTCCTCCCTTGTATGTATTCTTCCCACAGTTCCCATTTTTTTCCTATGTAGGTTGCTTCTACCCTTTTCTAACGACCTCAATTCCATTTGTTTTATCTCTGTTACTATATTCAGTACTTTTTGGCAGCTACCATATTAGACACAGCAAGGCCTTACCATGTCTAGGCAATTCCGATTCTGTATCATAGCTCAGAAAGATCATCACCCTTGTCAGATCAATCTGCCCACCTAGCATCTCCAACAGTGCATCCTGCAGGGAATCCTTAAAGTCCATCAACTCACCACACTTCCAGAAAATATGTTCCCAATTACCTGTTTCTTCCCATTAAGACCTCCAACATTTACTGTCTAACTGAGGAAAAATTATCTGGAGTTTACATGGGGTTTAAAAATATCAATGTAAACACTTCCAGGCAAAAATCCTAAATTTTCTAGATTTTGTTGCATGTTTGGGGGACGTACAGATGTCCTCTCATTGTTTTCTTTTTGTGAATTCGTTATCCAATCTCACTTCCTAATCCTATCTAACCTTCCTTGATTGATTCTTATAGTTATTGTGCAATATTTTATATGCTTTACTAATTATTCTTTTTTTTAATGGCAGCTCTGTTCTAGATTCTATTAAAAACTCTACCAGTGCTGGTATTTTGTTCAGGACCCCCTATTTCTTTCTCTTTGCCTATACGTTGATATCATTCCCTGATAGGGAAGGCAATCTCTAACTTGCAGTCCAAATAAATTCTTGACGTCTTCCCAATGTGTCATGTTTCACTCTTTAGTTATTTGCTCTGAATACCTTGGTTCCTTTGCCAGTTTTCTCCAATAAATTCTGACCCCCTCTAGCCTATTGTCTGTATCCGTAATTGCAATCATCTTTATCAGCAGAATCTCCTTTCTCCATTCCCATGTTGGTTTAGTTCTTAGAATACTTTCTTCTACTTTATGGATATAATATTCTGTATAATTATTGTTATTCTTCTTAAAGGCCTGCATCCAAAATCCCAGTCTCTCCTTGTTTCTTGAGCTTCCCCCATGTTTCGTCATCATCCCTTTCCACTTTGTATTATAGTTTTCTGCTTGTGCTATGTATAGGAGCCTTAATTGTATACCCCTTCAAATTGGGTAATCCCAGTCTGCCCTGTTGTACTGGAAGAAGCAGCTTATCCCACTTGACTCTTGCCATATTCCCCTCCCAGATAAAGCCCTTCAGGTCTTTATTAATTGCTACCCATAACTTCTGTTTAGACCTTTGTTGTTCATTTTCATGTCAATCTTAAGTAGTTTAGAGTAATATAACAATATAAATATATATATATAGATGTAGATATAGGTGTAGATACAGATATAGATCTATGTATATCAATCTGTCTAAATCTATATATCTACATCTCATACACACACACATATATATATATATATATATATGTATATATATATGTATATATATATGTATATATATATATATATATATATATATATATATATATGTATAATGTTATAGGACCCTTCCAACAACTGCTGTGGTTTGTGGTGTTGCAGTGTTGGGGCTTTTTGAGTGGAGGAACCACACATGTTGACCAGAATGGAGGAGATCACACCCCCTTCCATTAAAAGGAAGGACCATATAAATAGAGGCCGTATGAGAAACATTAGTTAAATAGGAAGTGGCTACTGTAGGAGATATTAATCCCTTATTGAGAGGTACGTCTGTAGCCAGTAGTAGGAACTCTTGGGGAATATCAGCCAGAAAGTTTACTGGAAGCAACCTTAAAATAACAGGGATATACATGTGTGTATATTTGAAGGATCACCTTAGCTTTGTTTTTGGAATTTACCTTGGAGGTACTGTGTTCAGAGAAGAATCAGAAACAGACTTCAGCCTGCCTGATTCAAGGTAGGGAAGTGGAGCAAAAGATCTGCAAGACCTTTTTTTCCTTTGAAATAGTTTAATGAAGCCCAATTATACTGTTGGTTTAGTCTTAAGTTCAGTACAACTAAAATACACTAAAACTAAAGTATTGTTAGAGTGCACTGCATACTACATTGGTGGTGGTGTTTGATGTGCAAAGTATAATCTAAAATTTACCAATCTGCAATATTTTGTTTTCCTGTATTACTAATACCTAGTGAGTTGGTTTCCCCATTTATAAATCAGCTGCTGTCTGTGAGTTATAACTCCCACCTGCAGGGGGAGAGAATTGACAGTATTTTTAGTAAAGAGATTGTTGCCATTTTGGCAAACTGATATCTGCTTGAGTAACTGAAATGAGAAGGCATGAACATGCTTCAGAGTTACAGAGAGTGTAACAGAAATGAAGTTCAGAAGTGGTGTGTTACAGGTAAGTGTTTTGAAATAATTTTCAACTTAATGCTAAGGTTTCAGGGCTTTTTGCCACACCCAAAAATGCTAAAAGAGAAAAATATGGTGATGCAAGACTCTATAATGTTTACACTAAGAATAATTTCCTAGTAAATTAGTGGCAGAATGTCAAAGTACCATTTAATGTGTTAAGAAAGTGACATGAACCTGCTGAAATGTTACTTACTAAAGAAGTACTTAACAAATTCCTAAAAGGTTGCTTACCAAAGAGATGTGTAGTAAATATTCAGAGATGTTGAAAGAAGTGCATTGGGAAAATGTTGTTCCAGTTTTAAGCATGTGTTTTGAGTACTGGTGAAATTACTGAAGATGGTAATGTGTATGTGGAATATTCAAATTACAAAACTCTCTTACTGAATTTTAAATGTAGAAGTATAACCAGTGATCTATAAAACGTCATTGCTTTACATTGCATGAAGAAAGCTGTAAAAATTTACCAGATTTAAGAAAGTATTGCTGGTCAAAGCAAAATGGCGAAAAGGTATATGCTTAAAATGAAGCAGTTATTGCTTTTAAACTGTTTGGAAAACTCTGTGGCAGCACAAAGTCCACCTTCACAAAAACAATGATATGTTGAAGAAATTATTGTACTGGCTTTTCTGTAACATGTGTAAAGTAGGTTGTATTGAGGAAATAGATTGCATTGGCTACGCTCGTAGTTGTGCTGTACACCTAATCTACTACATTTTGCACTGTTCTAAAGCTTTTTTTACTGTTTCACTACCTTGTACTGTTTTATATTGTTTTAACTGTATTTTCATTGCCAGATAGTGTTCCAGTACTGTAATTGCATTTTTGGTGAATTACTTAACTGTAAATTGCTTTTTCATACTGAGAGTTGTATTTTCTGTGAGTGCTCCATCTGTGCTTTTTTTGTGCATTTTTGTGAGGTTTCTGTGTTCTAGTCAGGCAGCATAGTCTGAACAGAGGCCTGCTGTTATTCATGCCTAGTTGTTTTGCTTGTTGAGTTTCCTGTGTTTCTGGCAGCCATCTTCTGCTAGTAGTGTCTTGTCTTTGCTGTTAGTGAGAATAACAATGTTGCCATTCTCTAGCACAAGTGATTGATTGAAAGAGCAGGGGCTAGCAGGATTGGATAGTAATTTGAGCTTCTAGATTCTTCCATATTTTCTGGTATTTAAATCATGTGTCTTCAGGGGGCTGTGCTTGTTTTTACCAGGCTGAGGAGTGGTGGTTTATCGTTGTGACAAAGCAGAAAATCCTTGAGGCTCCAATAGCAGAATAAGTTTCTTTCTTACATTTATTTCATTGAATTGCACTTCTTAGCACTTATAGTTGTGCTATACAGCTAATCTACTACATTTTGTAGTGTTATAAACTTTTTTTTTACTGTTTCACTGCATTTTTGTATGATTTTATACTGTTTTAACTGTATTTTCATTGCTAGATAACTTTCCATTCCTGTAGTTGCATTTTTATTGAATTACTTAACTGAAAACTGCTTTTTCATACTGAGAGTTGTACTTTCTGTTTGTGAGTGCTCTATATGTGCTTTTCTGTGCATTTTTATGAGGTTTCTGTGTTCCAGTCAGGTAGCATAGTCTGGATAGAGGTCTGCTGTTATCCAGGCCTGGTTGTTTTGCTTGTTGAGTTTTTTACCATGTGTTTGCAGGGTGTTGCATTTGTTTTCTCATTGCGCACTGACACTGCACTGTTTTAACCCATTGTGAGGTATCTCAGTTGTATTTTTCCCTTACCAGCACTCCTGTGCAATTGACTCCCTCCCTTGCAACTTCTGTAATTTTATCCATTCCCTACTCCTACCTATAGGTAATCCACTCTCTTCCACAGATTCTGACAACCATGAGCAGACAATTTCCTGTGGTTTCTTCTGCTAGTCTTGTTGATATGGGCATCCTGAGACAGTGTATCAACTGCCTCATATACACAGACAACCGTCTTCTTCTACTACCTAAGAACATGTGTGAGAGATGCAGTTACATTAAGAATCTAGAATTCTTGCTGTCTCAATCACAAGCCAGTACATCTGGCACTGAGAAGGTTGTCTGCACAAACACCACAAGCACCACACTTCTAACACCACCCACACCTGTACAGTATATTCCTACATATGTGGAGCTTCTCAACAAAAACAATACTAAACAAAAGAGACCACTGAGGCAAAAGCACACACATCACAACCCACCGCACCGAGCACCACACATAGTACACATGCCTGTGTCACACAACCTGTAAGGCCCAGCCACAAACCCAACATACTAGTCATAGGAGACTCTATTGTGAGACATACAGATGTGCCCCTCACTAGGCTAGACAAGGGGAAAGTCGAGGTAAGTTGCTTGTCAGGTGTTAGAATCCACCATATTACTCATGCACTCAAGTCTCTCAACAACAGGTACTGTTATGACTCTGTGATAATCCATGTTGGTGTGAATGACTTGAGACTACCTCTCTGGACTATATGAAGAGAGACATGATTGAGCTCACTGAATATGTGTCCCAGGCAATTATGTCCCTAGCTTTAAGCAGCATCCTACCATCACCCAGAATGATGCCTCAGTACAAACAGAAAATGATTGACTTTAACAATCGACTTAGTTTCTGGTGTCATTCCATTTGGTGTCATTCCAAGTGGATCCAGTACCAGACAACCTGGGAGGACATGATTGACAGACCACGATGCTTTCCCAGAGATGGCCTTCACCTGTCTCCCCTGGGCTTCAGGCTTCTGGCAAAGGCTCTTGTCTCCCCCATAGTGCCTTTTTTTTAGGCAAAGTCATGAGGACAAAATTACCAACATGAAAAATTCTTCTAAACAAAATTTAAAGGTCATACTGCTAAACGCTAGGAGTCTTAACATGAAACTGCACTCATTGCAAGCATTCCTCGCGCTGGAAGTAGCTAACATTTGTGCAGTCACTGAAACCTGGTTCAAAGCTGCGGAGAGTACCCCAGTCTTACCAGGTTACTTTCCCTACCATACTTTCAGATCCCAAACAGAGGGCAACAAAGCCAAAGGAGGTGGAGTTTCAATATTTACCAAAGATATGCAGACCTTCAGGCTGGTCAAACATTATGACACACAGGAGACATTCCAGGTGCAGTTAATTATTGGCAAAGCACCTATTCAAATCATAGCTAGCTACAGACCCCCAACCATGACTGAAGAGGCCCACTCCACCTATCTGGACTTACTTTTGAATCCATCAAGATTCAACCCTCTGCCCTGATCCTGGGCAACTTTAACTACCCAGCCATAGAGTGGAAGACCTATTCTAGCTCAAGCATGAATGCCCAGAGGTTCCTCAATTTCATCAATGCCAATGCATTGGATCAGCTAGTTAACACCCCCACAAGAGGTGAAAATATCCTGGACCTGGTACTAACCAACATGAGTAGCCACTGTAGCACCCCTACAGTGTCATCCTCCTTGGTAAGATCCATCCATAAAGCAATCACTCTTGAAGTCTCTATCTCCCCAGACTCCCCTTGCTAGGGTTGAACAAAAAAAACTTTCCCAAAGCTGACTACAACTTCCTGAGGGCAGGTATAAGCTGCTTCACAGCCCCCATCCCTTCAGTTGAATCAAGCACTAATGTCCAAACCTACACCAAAAAACTACATGCGCACCTATATTAGCTGCATGGACTCAGCAATACCTGACAGGACAATCACAAGATGTTCTTTGCATACATCTGCAATCTCAAAGCTAACTCCCAAATCTGCTGTGAGTTGGTGGTCAAGAATACCACATACACAAACATCATAGATATAGCCAACCTGCTGACAGACAAGTTCATTGAAAACCTCACCCCCTGACCCCCCATCGATAAGCCAGGACATCCCCAGCACCTGCCCCCCTCCACTCATCACCAGGGAGCAAGTTATTAATGGCCTCTCGAAGGCAAAAAATACAGCCTCCATGGGACCTGACAACATCCCTGGCTGTGTCCTACATGAAATCAGGCAAGAGCTCTCAGCACAACTGGGCGCCCTATTCAGCCAAAGCCTGTGCACCAGCTTCATCCCAGCAGAATGGAGGACAGCCACTGTCATCCCTCTGCACAAAGGTGGAGCATCCACCGACCCAGGCAGTTATAGGCCAATCAGCCTAACTAGCCTGATCTGCGAGGCAGTGGAATGCATTATCATGGACCTTGTAAACAAGGACATCGGCAACCTCCAAAAGCTTAATCCCACACAGTTTGGTTTTGTCAAAGGGAACTTGGTCTCCTTCTTTGAAACAGTCACCAAAGCCATGGATGATGGCAAGGCAGTGCACACCACCTACCTTGACCTAGCCAAAGCCTTCGACACTGTTCCCCACTCAGGAATAAGAGATAAACTCTCCCTGTTAGGCATCAACCATATGTTACCAGATGGGTAGCTAAATGGCTCACTGATTGAACCCACTCAGTCAAAATAAGGGGAAGCCACCTCTAGTAGTAGACCCGTAAGAAGCAGCGCACCCCAAGGATCAGTCTTGGGGCCTCTACTGTTTGGGATATTCTTTTCTGAGGTGCAAGCCAAAACCAGTGGTCTGTGACTGACCAAGTTTGCAGATGACTGCAAGCTGGGCACTGTCATAAATTCCCCTAGTGATGTGAACACCCTCCAAGAGGGCCTTAACCAAACTAATGACTTGTGCCAGAAGCATGACCTCAGACTGAATGTCCCCGCAAATTATCACATTAATAACAAAGTACTAAGCATGAAATCAGTCGTGAGGGATTTGAGCACCCAGGTTGATAGCAACCTGACTTTTGGCCACTATGTTGCCTCCGTTTTATGGAAGGCTTTCTACATGGCCCACTTCATAAGTAAAGATAGTTCATCCAAGAACAAGGAGGTCATAACATCCCTGTACTCCTCCCTTATCAGACCCATTATTCAGTACAGTGTCCCCTTCGGCTTGTACCTTGCCAAGCACATGCAGCAGTTGGAGAGACCACAGAGGTTCCTGACCAGGAAAATCCAGGGTCTCAAACACCTATCCTATACAGATAAGCTAAAAGCCCTGTCCCATACAGTTGTACAGACTGCTCAGATGTGACCTATGTCTGGCATACAAGGCCATCTCAGACTCAGCCTTGATGGAGTTGCTGCATATCCGTAAGTCAAACTCTACTCGTGCAACCCACACACAAGGTCTCAACCTGGTCTGACATTAATAGAACTTGTTGGCGGGATAGATTTTTGTCCCATTGACTCCACCATCTGTGGAATCGGCTTCATGTCCATGTCAAGCAGAGTACCTCACTAGCCCTCTTTAAGAGGAACCTGGACGACTGGATGAGAAACAGAAAATATACCCTTGGGATCCCACCTGTGTCCCTGCTGGACAGGCAGAACAGGTGCTGACTTTGTGGGAATATGGGTGAAATTTTTGGCTAGGCTTATAAGGGCCTCTGGGCCAATAGCCTACTATTATCCTATGAACCTAAATAAGTCCTACATTTCTGAAGTATGTGCACTGAAAACTAATTGTGACTGCACTGCTTGTTTTTAAAATACAGTTGAAGCAATGTGTGAAGTGCTAATGAGATAGAGGTTCGTCAGTAATAATGCACAGAAGTGAACCCAGTAACATTTCTACATTGTGCTATTTGTTTTGCAGTTAGCAGTGACATTCTTAAAGGAAAGTTTTATGGCATGCAAACGAATTCTGTGTTGGGGGAAAAAGGAGAATACATGGAAGTGGAAATGTTTGTGGTGAGAGAAAAGGAGCATTGTTTGCACAGTGTAGAAGCTGCTAGCTAAAATTATGCAAAGTGGAATCTTTAAGCTGTTGAAGCAATTCAGAGTGTAGTGTATTGCAACAGTGAAAA
The DNA here is from genome assembly GCF_019279795.1 of Protopterus annectens. Classification (NCBI taxonomy): domain Eukaryota; kingdom Metazoa; phylum Chordata; order Ceratodontiformes; family Protopteridae; genus Protopterus; species Protopterus annectens. The sequence goes on along the minus strand of NC_056737.1, from coordinate 181,072,117 downwards.
AGAATACTGTTTAAGTGAACCAGCCATTTCTTGTGTTTATGAATTGTCTTGTTTTTAAAGCAAATGAAAAATCATTGGCTACTAATGCTTTCTGAAGAGAACTGTATTGCTTCTGGAAAACATTCTTTGGTAAAATCTACTGAAAACTCTCTGTTAAGCTCTGTTGTTAAAAAGTAAAAAGAAAAGAGTGTGCAGGGTATGAAAAACGGTGACAAACTTTGGAACATTTTAACCCAGTGCATCATACTAAATGTCTGTGGGAGATTGTGTAACAGAATACAGCACTGAATGTTTTTTGTGGTCAAGTGTATAACGTTTTGCAGCACTGAATTGTGCTAGTTGCTGTTTGAACATTGCTGTTAGAAGCCTATGGTAAAGTGTATGAAACAATAAATAAAAATTGAGTCTTCCTAAGTAATGAATTGCTACTACTGAATAACTGGTATACACACAAGAATATCTGCCTTGTGTTCTTATAGAAGCTTGCTCCAAGCAGTAACTAAAGTTCTAGTGGCTTTTTTGAAACTAAAATTTGGTATAAAGTGCTGATTGAAAATTAAAACCCTCTGGCAAGAAAAAAAGGTTCATAAATGATTGTTTTTAAAAAAAGTGAAAAACTCTGACAGGAAGAAGGGTTCCCCTGCTGAGTAAAGCTAGGAAGACGTTTTGCCTTAAAGATAAAACCCACTGATAGTTGGTTCTACACATAAATCTTCTGACAGTGAATTGGGTATTCATTGCTGTGTGCTATAGTGAAGAAAATTGTAAACCTGGTTCAGATGATGGTGACCTGCCTGTATTGAGAAATGAGAGGTAAAAGAGGTAATATGCAACAGTAACCTTTGCTACTGTCATGAAATGTGAACAGATCTCTGCTATAATACAGCAACAAAAGAAATTGGTGCAAGCCAACTAAGTCTAATCAGAGGGTTGTGGGACAGGTAAATGACTCTGTTTTGCACAAGAGTATCTCTGATGGGCAGGAGCAAATGGATGTTTTGCAGTCCAGTGTTGCAGTCATGCAAACTGGAACTGAAAACTCTGGCTGTAAAAGAGAATTTGAACAGATGATGAAGAACAGAATTTTCTTTGCATGTTTAAGAAGTTCAACGAAAAGTCACAAAGGAACAACACAGGAACTGCAAGGTGGAGGAGGATAGAACCCAACTGATAAAGCAATACAAGGACCTCGACTGTTGTGTAAAAATTCACTGCAGCTTAGATGAAATAAAAAATAGGTTTATTACTTCCACGTTAAGCGCTTTCAGCTGTCCCCAGCCTTCATCAGAACAAATGGTCTCTCCAAACACAGCGTTTAAATACATATCTAATTAACTCCTTAATTACTAAATTGGTTAAAAAACCGCCAAAAAATTATTAAAACAATACATAATGTCATATCCCTTAATTTACAAGATCAGCTTAATCCTCTTTAAATATCACTACTAAATGTACATATATAGAGAAAACATTATCATATGAAAAGTTAAAATATGTTGAAAATTTTATGTTAAAAATTGTATATTAAAAATTGTACTGTTATCTAACTATCTTTGTTCACATGTTCCTACTGCCTTGGTGCGCCAAGCATGAATATACATCTTTTCACTCGAAATAGTTGATGACAATTATGCTAAAACAATCCCTGTATATAATTCATAATGTGACTTTCTGAGTATGTTATTCCAAAGCCAGGAATGGTTTTAGACTAATAAAATCATTAAGACCAGGTGGTGTTGTGGAGTCAGTCAGAATTTGCCACTTACTTTCACATAATGCTAACTTAGTTTTCCAATCCCCTCCAAATGGTGTATTATCCACCTGTTCAATGATAGAGAAAAAAAAACTGTGGTCAGTTTTCTTTTCTCTATCATTGAACAGGTGGATAATACACCATTTGGAGGGGATTGGAAAACTAAGTTAGCATTATGTGAAAGTAAGTGGCAAATTCTGACTGACTCCACAACACCACCTGGTCTTAATGATTTTATTAGTCTAAAACCATTCCTGGCTTTGGAATAACATACTCAGAAAGTCACATTATGAATTATATACAGGGATTGTTTTAGCATAATTGTCATCAACTATTTCGAGTGAAAAGATGTATATTCATGCTTGGCGCACCAAGGCAGTAGGAACATGTGAACAAAGATAGTTAGATAACAGTACAATTTTTAATATACAATTTTAACATAAAATTTTCAACATATTTTAACTTTTCATGATAATGTTTTCTCTATATATGTACATTTAGTAGTGATATTTAAAGAGGATTAAGCTGATCTTGTAAATTAAGGGATATGACATTATGTATTGTTTTAATAATTTTTTGGCGTTTTTTTAACCAATTTAGTAATTAAGGAGTTAATTAGATATGTATTTAAACGCTGTGTTTGGAGAGACCATTTGTTCTGATGAAGGCTGGGGACAGCTGAAAGCGCTTAACGTGGAAGTAATAAACCTATTTTTTATTTCATCTAAGCTGCAGTGAATGTTTAAGAAGTTAGTATTGTAGAAAAATAGTGGAGAACATTTCAAGAAATTTCATTAAAGAAAATAAAGAGCAGGAGAAAATAAACACAACTCCCCCCAGCATTGCTCAGCTGTAAAAGAAGAATAGCATTCATGGAGATTGTAGAAATGCTAAGGTAGCCGTGAAGATGTCTGCAGAAGACAGACTTAATAGCAGTAGTGGAAGAGATGGTTTCTGGAAAAAAAAAAGTAGCAGAGAATTTACAGGGTTCTTGGCTGACCTTGATGTGAAAAAATGTGGAAAATTAAAACAGCTGCTGACTTGTCCAAAAGACTGAACTTTTTTTATTTTTTATAAAAGTTGAAATAATGATATACAAAAGCAAACCTTAAGGAGTTGTCAGGTAACATCATAAACCAAATTTTAAAAAGCACCAAATGACCTGTTGTTTTGAACATGCAAGACCAAACAAGTAATTCTTGCACCTAAGTTGGTATTATATTTATAGTCCGCGGTGGTGCAGTGGTAGCGTTGTTGCCTCACAGGAAGAGGTTCTCCCGTTCGATTCTCAGCTGGAGTGTGGGGACTGCCTTCTGTGTGGAGTCTGCATGTCCTCCCTGCGGTCGAGTGGTGTTCCAAAAGACATGCGTGAATGGGCTTGCCTTCGTTGAAGGTTGGGCGTCGAGCTGGCAACTCAACACTGTAAAATTTTACTGCCAATCATTAGCGGACCGGAGTTCCGCTGTGGCAACCCCTAACTGGGAAAAGCCAAAAGACAAACAACAACAACGACAGAGTGAAAAGGAAAATTGCGGCAAGAGTAACGGAATATTTTCTTATCTCTGTTTGAGCTGAAAGTTAAATATCAAAACGTGCAAGCTGCAAGTGAATTTCTAAAGAGACAGCAATAAGAGACTGAAAACAAAATCAAGAACTGTATACAGACTTGTGTGCTTAGAACATTGAAGTGCCCTACCCTAAACCAGAAATGCAAACTAAAATTGTAAAAGAAAGTAAACAGCTGGCACTAATCAGTGAGGAACTGAAAATATTGTACACAAAGAAATTACACAGAAACATTTCATCAAAATATTAGGAAGAAAAGAGAAAGTTGTGTTGCAGGCTTGATGACAGTGATAGTTCTGTTCTTGAGCTTACATTGAAGTGTAAAAATCTAGAGGCTGAAAATAGTCTACTCTAGACTAAGTCTGTGGATGAAGCAAACAGTAAATTAAAACAGGATTTGTCAACTCCTGATCATTGTAATTAAATGAAAAAATAATCTCATACTGCTTTAAAAAAATCTACAAAAAATTAATTTCTTCAAATGGAAGGAAGACACTTATACTCGCCCATAACCTTTTCAACCTGAGAGATGTGACTAATATAATCACTGACAGAGACACTAAAGAGGCTTAATGTCATTCGAACCACTGAAAGTAACTGCACTGAAGGCTAAACTGTGACATGCCTAGTAAGACCATATAAGAAACAATCAGCAAACTAATTCCAATTGAAAGTATGCAGAAGGTCTCTAATATGCTTTCTCATTGAATATATTCCTATTAAAAAGTCTAAATAAGCAGATTCATCACCTGAGTCTGTTGCAGGTAAAAATTCAGTTAAAATGTGGTCAGTTATTTCACAGCCGTATGATAGCTGTGGAAATGATTCAGTCTCCAATACAGCAAACAGATATTGACAATACAAAATCCACTGAAGTGATTTTTTTGGGGGGGCCGAAAATGGCAACAGTCCATCACTTGGTTCACATTGCCTTGTAGAGAAAGGCATCATTAACAAATGCAAAACCGAACACGCTGTTCTACACTTACTGAGGAGAGTCTTATTTAAACTGCTGAGCCAAGGAGAAATGTCCACATAACAAGTGAGGCAACTACTGTACTATACCTGATTTTCTTCGTGTTTCACTGTTGCAGTCATTACATTTGGGTAATCTGCTGGCAGGTTGCCCTCAGTCGGCCTGATTAACAAAGTCTTGGGTCCTGCGTCGGTTGCTGTCACTTCTTCCATGATGTCAGGTTGTCAGGAGTATAAAACATGCAGCCGACGCCATTACATCAGTCTTTCTTGCTGCGCGATGCCCGAAGTAGAAGCAGTTCGCAAGTGCTGGTCGGCCGACTCCTGAAATTTTCGTTTTCGAGTTTCAGAACTGAAGTCTTCAATTAAAAAGCTAAGTACCCCATTGGGGAAACTTTTTCTTGCTCCTTACCGATGTCAGTAAAAGTTAATAATTGTATTACTTGTGGGAAGCAAATACTTCATAAGGACTTTCATTTGTACTGTACTCCTTGCCTAGGCCCTGACCACGACGTACCTTGCAGTCGGTTCTGTGCTTTATTTAATCAAAGCACAATCCGTTGTTGGTACATTTTTGCTTCTAAATATTTTGGCTCATGGTTTAATTATCCAAAAATGACGTCAGTTAGCAGTCCGACTCCCGGAATACCTAAAAAACGCAAAGAAAAAGACAGAGACAGGCCATTGAGGTCCAAAACTGCTGACGACACTTCTAAGCGTCGCCAGTTCGCCGATACTCAGTGAGGCGCTTTCGCAGCCCCTTATACCTGCTACTTCTGATTCGCGAGATGCTTCAATTTTGGAACCTGCAGATGTCTACCTTGGATGGGTCCAGAGCCGCTGTGCAGCTCTGGCTTCTGAGGGTGTATTCAGGCCTATCTTCAATATTAAGGCCAAAAACTCAAACTATGTCTAAAAAAACGATGCCTAGGCCACATGTGCAGGCCCCTATGCCTAAAAAACAAATGATCAAAATGACTGAAGATTTAATTACTCTAATCAGGGGTAGTCAACCCCCCCCCCCCTTCAAAGAGGCCTAGGCAAGAAATTGACTATGAATCTTCTGAGCAGGATTCTATTTCTTCTGACTCTTCTTAATGAACAGGACTTGTCTATACGTACTTATGAGAACTCTGATGCAGAGGATTACATTCCTTCTGATTCTCCCCCTGAGGATTATTCTTTTGGGGAAACTTTTACATACCTTAAGGGAACATTTCCACTGGTAAAGTCAGGATTTTTCTGAATCTAAAAAGAGGCTTAGGGATTTTCTTCTTCCTCAGCATAGGCCTTTGACTATACCTCCTGTTCTAGACATTGTTGATGATGTGTTTTCAGAATCTAGTATGGCTCCTGATTCTCTGCCTCCGGCTCCTTGTAAGCCAGACAGATATTACAGGGTTCCTGACTCCTACAAATTCCTTTTCAAAAATCCTGTTGCGGATCCTGAAACCATTTCTCAGGGCCCCAAGGGCATTAAGGCTTCTACTGCTAAAAATCCTACCCCATCTGATTGAGATTCTAGGGCACTGGATAGATGGGGTAAGAAGGTCTACACTTCTGCAACCTTATCAATCAGGGCTTTAAACTGTCAATTCCATATGTTAAAATATCAGCAGCATGTCATGGGACTGCTTAAACAGAAAATTATGTTGATTTCTGACTGTGTGGAAAATAAAGATTTAAAGGATTTATTGCATTCAGCTGAACAAGTTGGAAAACATACTTTGCAGTGTGGTTTTGATTCTTTGGAGGCCTCTTGCAGGGCTGCTGTAACTGGGTCTGTGCTAAGGAGGCATGCTTGGCTCAAAGAGCAATCTCTGCCTGATCATGTTAAAGCAAAACTGTTGGATGCTCCTTTACAACAGGACCGTCTCTTTGGTAATAAGGCTGAAGAAGTTCTAAAAAAGATGGAAGATAAAGCTAAATCTATGCAAACTGTGAAAGATTTCTTGCAAGTGCAACCTCCAAGATTTAGTAGGCACTGGTCTACTAAGAACTGGTCCTTTCCAGTTCCTTCAAGAGCTGCTCAAGTCAAACCCAGACATCCCAAAGGCACAAGGTTTCAGTCCCAAGGGACTTTCAGAACTTAGCAATGGGGTGCCTCCTCTTCCAAATCTGGAAACAACAAGACACCCCCTTATGGTAAGCAGTCTTAATGACTTTCCACTAGACTTACCAAGCACTTAACTTTTAGCCGCCCCTTTGGGGGGGGGGAAACTGGCCCTTCATGCAAAAAACTGGCAACTTATAACCCAGGACAAATGGGTTTTAAATATAGTATCCCAGGGATACAGAGTTCATTTCCACACATTACCAACTCCAAACGGATGGCCAGATCTGCCCCCAAATTAGTGGACAGAGGCCCAGAAACAGGTACTTTCCCTCATGAACACGGGGGCTATTCAACTCGTACCATAAGAGGAAAAGGGACAAGGTTTCTATTCCAGACTTTTCCTGGTACCCAGAAAAGACAAAAAATGGCGTCCAATTCTGGACTTATCTACTCTAAACACCTTTCTGGACATTCCAAAATTCAAGATGCTGACTTCACCAGTTACTTCGTATGCTAGGCAAAGATGCCTGGTTGGCAACTCTAAATTTAAAAGAGGCTTACCTGCATATCCCAATCAGGGAATCTTGCAGAAGATACCTCCGATTCAAAGCAGGCTACTTGCATTACCAGTTCTCTGCACTGCCCTTTGGCTTATCTACTGCTCCCCTGGGTCTTTGCAAAGTGCCTGGCTCCAGTAATTGCATTTTGCAGACAAAGAAATATTCAAATATATCCATACCTGGATGATTGTCTAATTCAGGCAGAAAACAAGGACATTCTTCTAAAACATCTGGCGTTTGTAAAAAGGGTTCTAACTTGTCTAGGATACACTATAAACTAAAAGAAATCTCAAATGGTACCCTCTCAAAAAATTACATTCCTGGTGCCAGCTTGAATACAACTGCCCAGATGGCTTTCCTTACTCCAGAAAAGCAAATTCATTTGGTGACTTACTTCAAACATATGGCCACAAAAACCCTGCTTTCTGCAAGGCAAATAATGCAAGCCACGGGGTTCATAGCCTCCTGCATTCTTCTAATTCCATGTGCAAGACTGCATATGTGGAAACTTCAGTGGTATTTAAAAAAGTCTAAGGAGTCAACATTGTCACAGCCTGGAAACAATGATTCCTACCATACCTTGCCTGCGCCTAGAGTTCCTTTGGTGTGCAGAGGCCTGCCACCAGAACAAGGGACTGCCATTCACACCACCCCTTGCCGGCCAAACCCTAACTACAGATGCATCAGACTATGCATGGGGGGCTCATCTGGCAGGGAAGTGCATTCAGGGCAAATGGAGCCCAAATCAAATGCAACTTCATATAAATCTAAAAGAAATGCTAGCTGTACAGAATGCACTGACAGCCTTCAAGGACTACCTTCATCCAGGACAATTACTGATAAAGACGGACAACACCACGGTTATGTGGTACATAAACAAGCAGGGGGGTACACACTCCTACCCCCTCTGCAGACTAGCCATGGCATTGTGGAACATGGCCTTGAGCTATCAAGTACAACTACAAGCTCAATTCTTGCCAGGAAAGCTGAATACTCTGGCAGACGAACTAAGCAGAAATCTCATGGACCCACATGAATGGAAACTGGAACCACGGATTTTCAGCATGTTGACATGCAAATGGGGGAGCCCAGACATAGATCTTTTTGCCTCACTGCAGAACTATCAGTTGGACAAATTTTGCACAAGAACTCCTCACAAAAAAGCCTGGAAAGTGGATGCTCTGTCCTTTAGCTGGAAAAAACTATCAGTCTATGCTTTTCCCCCTCTACCTCTGCTCTCCAAAGTTCTACTAAAAGTCAAACAGGACAAACCAAAAATGATTTTGATTGCTCCAGACTGGCTTCGCCAACACTGGTATCCACTCCTGTGCAGTGTGTCACACATTTCACCATGGCACCTGCCTCAGGCACCTCCCTTACTGTCTCTGCAGAACAACCAAATTCTGCACCCTCAGCTCCAAACTTTGAATCTTGCAGCGTGGCTAATCACCTAAATTCACCCTTAGCATCCCTCAGCAAACCTGTGATGGATGTCATTTTGGAGGCGAGAAGACCTAGTACTAGAAAATCATATACTGACAAATGGAAAAGATTCTGTGC